>NC_056610.1:6182651-6287651 GCF_018340385.1 Cyprinus carpio | reverse complement strand
CACAAAAAGCTGACCAGGAAACACATTCGTTTATTGTGAGAACGCATTTGTTTTACGAGAAAAATGCTAATGTTTTACAAGCAAATAGTAAGTTTCTTGAGGAAACATGATACTTTTGCAATAGAACATAGAGAGAATATAAAGGTCACTTTCTCAGGAGAAATAAGAGAGAAACTACGTATACATTAAATAAGAGAGAAGAATAAGAAGAATAAGAGAGAGAGAAAATGCATCATGTATTAAGAATAGGTTCAGAAATCTCGGTAACACTTTATTTTAAGGTCTCTTAGTTGCTTATTAGCATGCATATTACTAGAATATTAGCCATTTATTAGAAGTAATTAGGCACATTACATTCCTAATCCTACCCCAATACCTAAACTTAAAAATACCTTAATAAGCCATAAATTAGGAGTTTATTGAGGGAAAGGGTTGTAGTTAGTAAGTGAATAAGTGTTCCCTTATTCTAAAGTGTTACCGAAATCTCAGTCGGGTCAGTATCTGGGGAAGTTTGAGATGTTTTTTCCAGGTCTTACCACACATCCACACCATTAAATCACCTGACAGACACTAAACAACACCAAACAAGACCGCAAAGCCCTGCAGATAGTGATACGCTCAGCATTCCCACAAACCAGGGACAAGAATAAACCATCATTACAGATCTCAGAACACGTGAGCGGTGGATTCTTCTCACTGCTGTGGACAGAAAAAAACATTGTCAAAAGCACACAACCCCAGGGCCGGCATAGACGAGTTCATGAGTTATTACCCTCGAACACAACACCATCATAACTGCACTTTATGTGTTACTGTGCTTTCTTCTGGAATCAATCACAGTTCACCACGACAGACTGATCTGATCTTACTTTCGTCTGAATACAACAGAGATGACTCGTGTCTGAATATACTTCTCAAAAGATACAAAAGAGACAATGAGGTAGCAGTTTGGTGAGCATTGTTGAGGATGTAAAAACAATACCTCAAAAATACAAGGAATAATGAATGGCAAATATCTAAAAAACATATGACAACGATGATATGCAAAAGGGGCTTAATGGAGGAATTAACTGTAAGCTCTGTACGAGGTACTGTAATCTGTTTTGCCATTTGGATTATTATTCTGTGCAATGGTTAGAGTGAATTAAAGTAAATCTTAAAGGGACCGTTCACCCAAGTTTTCTGCATTTATCATCCTCATGTCAGTCCAATGACTTTTGTATGACCTTTCATTCTTCCAAAAAACACAAAAAGCTATTTTGAAGATTGTTGGTCAATACACAGAGAACTCGGGTTTGGAACGAGATGAGGACGAGGTAATGATGAGCGGACTCTCATGTTTGGGTGAAGTTGTCTCTTTTAAATGGGCAGACAGGCCAGAGAAGCAGAGAATCCGTCTCTCGCTGGGTTTACGCTTTAAATCAAGCAGTGGAGTGGAAGCTGCCTACAGTGTGTCTGCACTCGCTACATGATGACAAGCTTAGTGAGGGCTTCAGAATATCACTAATAAGATCAGCAGGATGAACATGAACTTTAAGAGGACAAAACCTGGAACTGAGCTCAGCATGAGTCCAGTGAAGTCAGAGTGTTTTTGAAAGGGGTTTTGGTGAAATGTCTGAAACAATGTCTGTGGTGAACAGAAGCTCAAGATATTTTGTTTTTGATGAACACAGGTCCTGAAATAAGGTCTGTGATGAACACAGGCTCAAGATATTTTAGTCTACAACATAAAATACACCAGTAACAGTAACATGACAGAGTGAACACATCTACTCATAGTCACTTTAACAGCCTCATTTGGTTAGTAATCATCCTCTTATAACTATTCTAGCTCAGCTAGACTAAAAGAGCTGTCAGAAGCTGTCGGAGGATGGAGACGTTAAAGTCATGTAACTGCTGTGTGGTTTATTTCTATTCACCCAAAAGAACATTGGTCAAATTTTAACTTAACTTGAACTTAAATTGTTTTACTTAAATCGTATAGAAGAGGTGTTGTCTGAAAGCACATCTACCAAATGTATAAAAGTTCATTTAAAAACAATGCTTTCAGAATGATCCCTGTTCACTCTGATCAGTGAGAAACAACTAAAAATGATGCACCTGTGCACACAAATGCTTATAGACTGAACACGTAATTGTCACGGTAGGAAATCCATTGTTTCCTCCGTGTCATGTTTTGTGTTTGTTGTTGTACTCACGTAGTCTCCATGTGCTCGTTTGGTTGATTGTTTGTCACCTGTGTGTTGATTGTCTCGCTCCAGCTGTTCCTCATCTCCACTCAGCTACATATACTCACCCATCTCTCTGTCTGTTGTCAGATCCTCATTCATGTTTCCACTGCTTAGTTGGGTTTACCGTCTTCCGTGTTCGTGTGCTGGATTATATTCGTGTTGTCGTCTTCGTGTCAGTGTTCCGGTCTGTTCCTGGTTTCATCCATTGACCGTCTTCACCTTCACCTGCGACTTCACCATCCAGCTCTTCTCACGCTACCGTAGACCTTCGTTTCCATTGCCTACATTCTGGACTCTGATATCAATAAACTTCTTCTGATTGCCTGCAATTGCTTCCTCCTCTTTTACCTGCCGTCACAGTAGGATCTGACCATCATGGAAGCAGCAGGCGATCGCTCCCCATCTCATCTGGAGGAGTTTTTGCAGAGAGCCGTTTGATCGCATGGATCGCCAAGACAAGGCGATAGATGAGATGGGTCGAGCTTTCCAAGCAATGGTGACGAAGGTGTCCGAGCTCGCTCTCCAGGCTCAACGACAACAACAACCGCCACCCGCTGCGCCTCCCACGCCACCCACACGGCCGCCGATCGTCTCCGGAGGGATTTCCCAGTCCGAACCACGCCTCCCCATCCCTGAGAAATATGCGGGTGAGCCAAAGTTTTGTCGATCTTTTCTGTCTCATTGTTTCTCTGCACTTCGCCCTGCAGCCCCGCACGTTTCACACCGAGGAAATGAAGGTGGCATTCGTCTTTGTCACTACTGACGGGGAGGGCTGCCCTCTGGGGGGACGGCGGTGTGGGGAGAACCAAGACAGCTGCTGTGCCTCGTTCCACGCCCTTTCGGAGGAGATGAGACGGGTCTTCGACCGCTCCGTCGCCGGGAGGGAGGCGGCTAGACTTCTCACGGACCTACGTCAGGAAGACAGGTCCGTAGCCGACTATTCTATTGAGTTCCGCACCCTGGCGGCGGAGTGTAAGTGGAACGAAGAGGCGCAGTGGGATCACTTCCTGCATGGGTTGGCTGACCGCATCCAACAGGAGATCCGCGCCGTCGAGCTCCCCACTTCTCTCAATGGCCTGATCGACCTCACCATCAGAGTAGACAACCGACTCGACCAAGCCCGCCAGACGGAGGGGGGGAGAGCAGTTTCTCGCGACCAAGACCGGAGGCTCAGCGTCAGCGCTCAGAGGTTGCGGTCAGCCCACCGGGAGATCTTGAACCCATGCAGGTGGGGCGAGCTCGGCTCTCCCGGGAGGAGAGGATCAGGCGGAGATCCCTGGGACTATGTTTATACTGCGGCAGCCAATAACATCACATCCAGCGCTGTCCGGTAAAAGACCAAGCCCGATAGTAAAACGGAGGCTACTATCGGGTGGGATCTCTGCCAGGAAGACCTCATCTACATCGACACTCCTTCCGGTGAGTCTACGGTGGTCCACCCACGCACTCGATCATCACGCTTTGTTGGATTTCTGGGGCAGAGGGTAGTTTCATGGACTGTAAGTTGGCTACTAAACTTAACATTCCTCTCACCTCCCTCAAACACCCCATTGCACCTTTTGCACTCAACGGACACAGACTGCCAGTCATCACACAGACCACTGTACCGGTTTCTCTCATCACATCTGGCAACCATACGGAGGAGATTTCATTTTACATCACGGACTCACCTCAATCCCCCATTGTTCTAGGTCACACCTGGCTCCAGAAACACAACCCCAGGATCAATTGGCGCCTCGGATCTGTGGTTAGCTGGAGCGAGGAGTGTCATTTGTCTTGTCTTTTGTCTGCTGGTGTTAATGTTTCTGAGTCTGTGTTTTCAGGGGGAAGCAGTGGATTTGGCTAACGTGCCCGCGGAGTACCACGACCTGAAGGAGGTGTTCAGTAAGTCTCGTGCTGATTTCTCTTCCTCCTCATCGTCCCTATGACTGTGCGATAGAGTTATTGCCAGGAACTTCTCCGCCTAAGGGCAAGTTATATTCTTTGTCTATTCCAGAGGACGGCGGCCATGGAGAAATATATCCAGTTCTCTAGCAACGGGGTTCATCCGGCCTTCTTCTTCTCCAGCGGGGGCGGGGTTCTTTTTTGTGGGAAAGAAGGACGGATCCCTTGCGACCTTGCATGACTACCGAGGGCTGAACAACATAACGGTAAAGAATACCTATCCTTTGCCGCTTATGTCTTCAGCTTTTGAGAGGTTGCAGGCGAGCGTCCGTTTTCACTAAATTGGAATTACGTAATGCTTATCATTTGGTCCGCATCAGGGAGGGGGATGAGTGGAAGACTGCCTTTAACACCCCTAGAGGCCATTTTGAGTACTGCGTGATGCCTTTCGGGCTAACGAACTCGCCGGCAGTCTTCCAAGCACTCGTTAATGACGTGTTGCGAGACATGGTCGATCTGTTCATATATGTTTACCTGGATGACATATTGATTTTTTTTCTTCGTCTCTCCAGGAACACGTGCAACACGTACGACGAGTGCTTCTGCGGTTGCTAGAGAATGGATTGTTTGTCAAGGCGGAGAAATGCGTTTTTCATTCACAGTCTGTTTCTTTTCTAGGACACATCAATTTCGACTGAGAGGTGTTCGCATGGATCCTGAGAAGGTTAAGGCTGTGGTAAATTGGCCATCCCCAGAGTCTCGCAAGGCCCTGCAGAGATTTCTGGGGTTCGCCATTTTTACCGGCATTTTCATTCGCAATTTCAGCCAACTAGCCGCTCCTCTGACCGCCTGACCTCCCCTAGTTTTGACGTTCAGGTGGTCAAACGCAGCCGAGGCTGCGTTTGCCAAACTGAAAAGCTGCTTTGTTTCAGCTCCCATTTCTCGTCACCCCTGATCGCTCACGTCAATTCATAGTGGAGGGTCGACGCGTCAGAGGGGGGGGTAGGAGCAGTGTTGTCCCAACGCGCATCCTCAGACGGAAAGGTGCATCCGTGCGCGTATTATTCTCACCGTTTATCTCCTGCAGAGGTTAATTATGACATTGGCAATCGAGAGTTGTTGGCAGTCAAACTTGCACTGGAAGAATGGCGTCACTGGCTTGAAGGGTCGGGTGTACCTTTCATTGTATGGACGGACCATAAGAATCTCGAATACATTAGAACCGCCAAAAGACTTAACTCCAGGCAGGCTCGGTGGGCATTGTTTTTTCGGTCGTTTCGATTTTACACTTTCTTACCGGCCGGGTTCCAAAAACATCAAACCCGATGCTTTATCCCGTCTTTTTGAGCGTTCCGATCGTACTGCTACTCCCGAGCCCATTTTACCGGGGACCATCATTATCTCCGCGCTCAGATGGGAGGTCGAATCGAAGGTGTTGACTGCCTTAGAAGGGGTAACGCCCCCGGCTCGTTGCCCACCGAACCGATTGTTTGTGCCGGAGGGGTTACGGTCAGACGTTCTCCAGTGGGGTCATTGTTCCAGTGTTTGCTTGTCACCCAGGGGTTAGTAGAACTAGGTTTCTAGTCAAGCAACGATTTTGGTGGCCTGGTATGGCTCGTGACGTCCACGACTTCGTCTTGGCTTGTTCAGTTTGCGCTATTGGTAAGACTTCCAATCGACCTCCAGATGGGTTACTCTTACCGCTGTCTGTCCCTTCGAGACCCTGGTCCCACACATTTCGCTAGATTTCATTACCGCCCTCCCGCCCTCTAAGGGCAATACGGTGATTTTAACCGTAGTGGACCGGTTCTCGAAGGCGACTCATTTTATTCCCTTGCCCAAATTACCATCAGCCAAGGAAACAGCGGTAGCTGTCATTGACCACGTCTTCCGTATACATGGCCTTCCGACAGACGTGGTTTCTGACAGGGGTCCCCAATTTGTGTCCAAATTTTGGCGAGAATTTTGTAAGTTGTTAGGAGCGACTGTTAGTCTTTCTTCCGGGTTCCATCCCCAGAGCAATGGTCAAACCGAGCGAGCCAATCAGGATGTCGAAAGGGTTTTGCGATGTTTGGCTTCCAATAATCCTTCGTCCTGGTGTCAGCAACTCTCAATTGTGGAGTACGCACACAATTCTTTACCAGTGTCATCTACGGGCATGTCTCCATTTAAGTGTAGTTTAGGGTACCAACCACCTAATTTTGTCAGTACGGAATCCGAGGTTTCGGTCCCCTCCGCACACGCACTAGTCCAGAGGTGTCACCGCACCTGGACCAGAGCTCGCAGAGCTCTGCTCCAGGCTAGGTCGCGCACCAAGGCTAAGGCCGATCGCCACCGGTCGAAGCCTCCCCGTTACGTCGTCGGTCAAAGAGTGGTGGCTTTCAACCCAGAATATTCAGATGCGTTCCGTTTCCGAATAAGCTTGCTCCCAAATTTATTGGCCCGTTTTCTGTTACCAAAATCATTAATCCGGTAACAGTGCGTCTTAGCCTTCCTCCGGCGTACAGGAGGGTTCATCCCGTGTTCCATGTGTCCAAAATTAAACCGGTGATTTTTTCCCGTCTTAACCCGCCTGCCCCGGTTCCCCCCCCGCCTCGTATCGTTAATGGGGAAACCACATATTTGGTTAATCGTATTCTGGACTCTAGACGGAGGGGACGCGGATTTCAGTACTTGGTGGATTGGGAAGGTTACGGTCCGGAGGAGAGAAGGTGGGTTCCTGCTCGGGACATACTGGATCACCGCCTTATTGATGATTACAATCTACAGGTAAAGCAGGCTGGGAACGTCAGGTGACGTCCTAGGGGAGGGGGGGGTACTGTCACGGTAGGAAATCCATTGTTTCCTCCGTGTCATGTTTTGTGTTTGTTGTTGTACTCACGTAGTCTCCATGTGCTCGTTTAGTTGATTGTTGTCACCTGTGTGTTGATTGTCTCGCTCCAGCTGTTCCTCATCTCCACTCAGCTACATATACTCACCCATCTCTCTGTCTGTTGTCAGATCCTCATTCATGTTTCCACTGCTTAGCTGGTTTACCGTCTTCCGTGTTCGTGTTCTGGATTGTATTCGTGTTGTCGTCTTCGTGTCAGTGTTCGGTCTGTTCCTGGTTTCATCCATCGACCGTCTTCACCTTCACCTGCGACTTCACCATCCAGCTCTTCTCACGCCACCGTAGACCTTCGTTTCCATTGCCTACATTCTGGACTCTGATATCAATAAACTTCTTCTGATTGCCTGCAATTGCTTCCTCCTCTTTTACCAGCCGTCACAGTAATACACGTCACTGTTTCATGTATAAAATGTTTTTAATCTTTAGTTGTTTATTTTGTTGCAAACACCCCCGAGATGTAAATGGTCCAGTCCGCTGATTGATGCTTTAACCAACCCGGTCTCATCAATCTGTGTATAATTAACACAAGTTTACACTTTCCAATTGTGTGTAAGGCACCAGAGCTAAAAGTACCTTATATACACCCCTAAAAGGTATTAGTAGCCTACCTTAAAGGTACATATTAGTACTTTAAAAGTGCACATTAGTGCCTAAAGTCTACATATTTGTACCTTTTGAAAGGGTACAGGCCAAGTGACAGTTTTGTACCTTTTATTGTATTTGGCGTATATAATGCAATATAATGCAACCCCTGCTGACTTTCTTGAATCTGTTGAAATGAAAAGCCTGTAAGACTCGAAACAGTCTGAAGAAAGCACAGTCTCATCCGAGCCTCAGCTTCCTCACTAAGAAGTCACATTACGCTCTGCTCCCTGTGGACTAAGAGGTCGACTGCTCAGAGAGCGGCTTTCTTCCGCAGCCCTGCTGTGAACAGCGGCCTTCATCACGCTCCGCTCTCACGCTGGCGACACACAGGGGACGCTGCGCTTGTGCAGACCGGCTAATTGCTCCCTTCCAGACCCCGACTGAGCTCAGCTGAGGCCAGAGCAAAACATCTCGCCATAATGAAGAACAGCTGCTCTCCGTCAGAGCTAGAACGAAAGCCTTGCAAATGATACACAGGCTGCGTGCTAATATGCTTACTTCCCTATATAGTAGGCGAAAACAGCATGTGAAAAGAGTAGTATGCTTGAATTCACAGTATTCATAAAAAAGTGAGATTCTGAAGTGCACTTTACTATTTCATGAGAGGATTTATGACGCTGCTCAGTCACATGATAATCACAACATGATTAATGTAGTACATACTGATTGCTTTCATACTACACACACACACACACACACACACACACACACACACACACACACTGTAAACAATAAATCTGTGAAATAAAAGACATTAATGTTAGCTCTAAGACACAACTCAATAAAGTGAAAATTTCAAAATACAGGTAAAACCTGTAAAAATAAATAAATAAATACAGAATATTTCCACAGATTATTATAGTACATTGTGTCCTATTTGTGTACATATAACTTACTTTTAATGGCTAGCTATTAAAAAGAAATACCTAATGTGTTGCATCAGGTACAAATATCTAAATCACCAAAGAATATTAAGAGATTCGGTTAAAATAACACATCGATTGTTTTTATTTTATTTCCTCAAGTTAATTTATATTGTTATAAAGACTTAAATTGGCTCTTTTACTGAAAAGCAAGAACTAAATTAGCATGGTGTCTCATTATGTGAAATCACTCTCTCATAGTGAACTAATGCTATTTATTTCACTACAAACATGAGTGAAAATCAATGATCTTGGACACTGTTTGAGACACTACTGTGCATTGTGCATGTATGTTAGATATGAATTCAGACACAAATGATGGTCAAAATGTTCAGTCTGACCACATTAATATTCTGCTGCTCTTCTGAAAAGCTTCAGACTGTCTGTTCAGCTACTTTATGTGCACTTTACCTAAATAAACTAGTAAGCTATTTATTAGCAATGTGGAAAATACAAAGACACTGAGGGCCTGGGTTATTTTCATCCATTATTGATTTTTTAAAGTTAGGGTCTGAAATATATTCTACGCAAGTTTCAAAATATGTCAAACCACATTTTATAAAGCAACACATGTATGTAGTATGTGTAGACTGTCTTCTGCCGTTTGTTTTATATGCGGAGCAGCAGAAGATCAGAATGGAAAAGGGCTGCGTCTGAACTCATCCGTCAGGAGTGTTCAGGTCTGACTGATGAAACAAGACTCTTCTGAGTTCATTCAGACGTGCTTCAGCAGAGGAAGGACTGTTAAACTGAGGTGATTTCTCCAGCTGCTCTGATATATTTCCGCTAACTGCTGGCCCAGCAACTCACAGTCAGTCTGAGCAGCACTAGCTGAGAGAGCAGTGGATGTGTAAATGAGTTTAACACGTCCTTCAGCAGCCAGAAAACACACACACACACACACACACACAGCACAAACTCATCGTTCCTCCATCACTCAGCTCTGTGGCCAGCTTCAGCAAATACCCCACAGACATGAGCTGGAGGATTTGGAGGCTCCAGATGTGGACTAGATTCAGTTATGATATTGCTAAGTATCTTTCATCTGCCATTTTTCATTGAATTAATTGCGAAATTATGCAATAACATGATTAAAAATGAGTTGAGGAAAATGCTCCTTGAGCTCAAATAAAAAGAGAGAAGCCTGATTTGAAAGAGATGATGATGATGATGATGATGATGATGATGAAAATGAATGTAAGTGAACAGATCTCTACAACACATTCATTTGGATAATATCAGCGGTTACTATCAAATATACCGCAATAGTTCAAAGTTATAAAGCACAAATGCTTACAATCAATCAATCATCACTGTAGAAGCTCTTCAGATAGCAGTACAAAAGCCCACCATTGATTTATATTGAACCAAAAATATTTTACACTTCTCATTATAACAGAATTGAAAGCTTGTTGCCACCACAGCATGAAAAAATAAAAGCTGAAAAAAAACAAAAAAAAAATTGTTTCCATATCACAATTCTTGTTTATTTATTTAGTTATTTTCAGCCATTAAAAAAAAAGAAAGAAAGAAACAGGTTATTGTGATGACTTTTTTCTTCAGAAATGTAAGTTTACTATATATCTCACTATTTTTAGAAAAAAAAAGGGTCTGAATTGAGAGTTGCATTTTTAATTTTGGTGGAAACTAGCATATATTTAAAAGATCTCGTTGTGTTTTGCATCATTGCTTTGGAAAGTCAAACTAAAATCGACTTCACAAAAGGCTGAGACTTAATTCAGAAAGGTACATTGTTGTGTTTTAGAGTGGTGTAAAGTATTTGAGTGAATGTAGTTACTATAGTTATGTATCTTTTTGGCTGCTTTGTAAGTAGGCAACATTAACAACGTTTACTCTCTAATCTCTTGACTACATTTCTGAATAAATATATCTTTACTCCTCTACATTCCGAATGAGAGCAGCCTTTATTCAGGGCACACTGCTGGAAGAAGAAGCGATGTCTCCATCTGCAGGACACTGGAGCGAATGGATCTTCTGTGTTTAAACACACTCAGAGCGGTCACAGATCCACTCCATGTGAACGAGGGCCAAACACCCTTTAGATTTGTGTCTTGGTTTTTATGAGGTGATGAGAATATGCATCATTCATCCTGCATGCAATACAAGTAAAATACTGCTGTTACAACTGGATTTTTTAAGACTTTCACACAAAGGTGACTTTTAATGGAGTCATTTCAACCGTGGGTTTCCACTTTAGAGTCCAGGTACAACACAAAGTCAGTGCAAAGACTGTAGCGCTTGACTTGCAGCAGACTGATGCACTGGATGGGACGATTAGAGGGTCCAGTGTCCACAATCTCACAAAATAATGAGGTATCACTGATCTGCTTCACCATATGAACATAAGTATAACGTCATAATCCACTCTCAACACACCATAATCTTTCTAAAAAGTGATTTTGGAAATATGAGATTATAGCTGCATGTTTTTAGATCAACACACACACACACACACACACACACACACACACACACACACACACACACACACACACACAGAGAGAGAGAGAGAGAGAGAGAGAGAGAGAGAGAGAGAGAGAGAGAGAGAGAGAGAGAGAGAGAGAGAGAGAGACGTTTACTTAGTTATCCAAATGGGGACATTGCATAGACTTCTGTTGTTTTTATATAGACTTTTTGACCTAAACCCACCCCTAACCCTACCCCTCACAGAAAAACTTTCTGCATTTTTACAACAATAAAAAAAAAAAACGTTTTTATTTTTAGACCAGTTTTACAAATGAGGATGTCCCCAAATTGAGGTTTTTGGCGATTTTGTCAGGTTTTGTTCACTTTTGGGTAAAAATTTGTCCCCAAAATATGGTTAAGTAGGTACACACACACACACACACACACAATTGTCTTTGGTAAATAATACTTATAAGACTTTAGAGAAATTAATCAGCTAGGCATAGAATAATAAATATACACAACAGAACGACAGCCAAACTTATTTATTGAACATTTTAATCACTAATAGAAAAAATATGCGAACTTAAGGGGGAAAAAATGGTAAAGAAAAGAAACACATTTTAATAAATTCAAGTTAGGGAAGACTGGGGATGGTTGTGATGTTTTTGACATTTCTGTCTGTATCCTGGAGTTATTTGAAGCGAGTGCATTCAAAATGTGATTCAAACTAGATACAAGTATCAGATATTAAATGCCATAGTTGTTACCTTTGCAGCACAAACAGAAAATAAATGGTTTAGTTTCAAAACTTTTTATTCAACACTGACTTTATAAATAAAACACACACACACACACACACACACACACACACACACACACACACACACACACACACACACACACACACACACACACACACACACACACACACACACTTCAAAAAGAGTTGTTCTCCTCTAAAATCAGCTCTGCTTCCTCACATGAGGAATAAACACTAAACTGAAAATGTGTGACGTGAATCAGGAGATCTGTAAAGTGTTACAACCAAGGCTCACAGCTATGAGGAACTAATTTCCCCACAAGGATAGTAATACTAAATGTTGACCTTGTGGGGACATTTTTCAATTCCCCGTGAGGAAAACAGCTTATAAATCACACAGAATGAAGGGTTTTGAAAATCTATGAAAATCAAAAATAGCAGAAGGTTTTGTATGAGTGGTAGGTTTAAGAAGATAAAAAACTATTTTTACAGTTTGTATAAAATCATTACACCTATGGAGGGATGTGTGTGTGTGTGTGTGTGTGTGTGTTAAATGAACATACTGCAAACATGAAATGAAATCAAACTGATATAGATGTAGCTTTGCTTCACCACGCAGAAGTGAGTCGCTCTGCACTCTCAGCATTTTTCCATTCTTTCTTCAGTCTCTATACTGGAAAAGGCTCTTGGTAAAAGCTATTGAAGCTTTGGTGATTTATTTTATATTTGATCAGAAAAGCTGAGTTGACGTGTGTGCAGGTGAACAATGGACTCCATTCCTCTGCCAATGCCATCAGATCATTTTCTGTAAAAATGAGACAAATGGGACCAATAAAAGTGTGCTGAAGATGGAATGAAACGGTTTCTGAATTTGCAGTCAGCAAGGTTTATTAATACTGATGATGCCCAGTGAAAACAAACGCTGAGACAGAAAATGTAAAGCCAAGTCTACAGTTCTCCTCAACAGAGAGTGCTGTCAGAAGCTGGAGGACTAATTCACCATCGCTTCCCTCCAGATTTCCCAAGGGGTTTTTTTTAAAATGGGTTTTTTCAAATTATGAGTCAAACTGAGTGTGTGGTAAATATAAATTGATGATACTTGGATGCTTTGTTCTTCAACGTAAAGTACACACACCTATACTGAAAATGTGAATTTTGAAGCAGGTGTGCTATTTAAAAACATAATTTTGTAATAATCAGTGTTGGGTAGTAACTGGATTATGTATTATGTAATCAGATTCCAAAAATAAGTACTTGTAATTAGATTACATTTTAAAATGTTCATAATCAGATTATAGTTACTTTTTCACTGGTTATATGATTACATATTATTCACACAGTAAATTATTCAAAATGTATTGATTTATCCTAGTCATACATTTTCCTAAACACATCTACTGCTCATATATTTGGAAAGTCTTCCAGGAAACACACACACACAGTCAATAGACTAGTAGTGGTATATTTTTATTTAATGCCATGGCAGCATCTTAGGCTATTTTCATGGCAAAAACAAGTATAACAAATACAATAAAAACCAGCAAACAAACAAACACAAGTTTTATTACATTATAACAATTCTAAAACTTTCAGCCACTAGACTATAATTACACAGAAAACAGAGAGGTCACACAACATCTGACCATTGGATTTTATTGCATTTTAAAGGTGATATATGGCAAAAAAAGAAAAGAAAAGAGAAATATATGTGCAGTATAAACTCTACATTCCCTAATGACTGCAAAGGTTTACACAACCAAAAGAAAAAAAGAAAGCATTTGGAGATACAGTAGGCTTATTTTTTTCCTCCCTCAACATTGCATATCTAAAATATCTTATATCATATAAAATATCTTAGTTAATTGGTTACAAATGTTTAATTAGAATTTTTTTGTTATTTAATGATCAGCTTTCCATTAACTCACAAACCCCCTGCAGTTCATTCATGAAGCCCAGTTTTGGAAACCCTGGTTGAATGCAATGCTTTCATGATGTTTATAATAATAATACAAATAAAATAAAAAAATCAAAGAAATATGTTATGACTGATGTTACAAAAAAAAAAATTGTCATGTAATTTGTAATCAAGTGTGACTGACTCCTACGCCTATTCTTACTGTTTTTTTTTTATTTTATTTACCAGAGCTTATTTTACTCCTGAATTGAAAAACCCCATTATAAAACCTGTAGGAAAAATCTCAAGGGAACCACTGGCCAATTAGTCCTCACGACTGTTGAATTCTATTTCAGTTTTATTCTCCCTATATTTGCTCCCTCTTTGGTTTATATTTGAGTCTCAAAGATTCACACCACATTTATGCAGATGATCCTCAGCTTTATTTCCCTCTCAAATCAGGCTGATTCAGAGTCCTCCTCGCTGCTTGTTTAGAGCACATCAAGATTTGGATTGAAAATCATTACAGTTGAATCAAAAAAAGACTGAGGTTATTTTGTTTGGCCCTTCTCACCTTTTACATAATTTAAATCTACTCTGGGCCCAGAGGTTACAAATCTGGGAGTTATTTGTGATCCTGAATTAAAATTTGACAAACAAATTAACTCTGCAGTCAGAGCCAGTTTTCTTCAGCTTAAAGGGCTTCGCAAGCTGAAATGTTTTCTCAGTTTTAATGATTTAGAGGTTGTTATTCATGCATTAATTTCACCCAGACTGGATTACTGTAACGCTCTTTACGCTGGAATTAACCCGTCTTCACTATCACGTTTACACTCGGTTGACAGGGACAAAAAAAGAGGGAGCGTATTACCCCTGAGTTAGTTTCACTTCCCTGGTTACCTTTTCATTTCAGAGCTGGTTTTAGTTTTTGTATTTAAAGCACTTCATGGTCTTGCCGCTTCTGATCTACTGACATTATTATGCAAGCATCTCTGTATCTAGATGTTAGAATAGTTCACATATCTGACATGTACATTAGGACAACACTGTTACTGAAACACTGATCACTGTGATAAAATCAGTTTGGACAGAAGTCTGTGTTCCCACAAACTCCTTCAGCCCAGTCATTGTGAGACTGATGGGAAGAACAAGGCAGACTGGCAAAAGGACAGTAAGAGTGTGTTCAGTGGATATTCAGGTTCAGTCGGGGGTGAAGAGTCTGGACTTCATCTGCATCTTCCAGCAAGTGTTTTTATACCAACGCAAACGCAATGGAAAACTACTGCTTCCCGACATTGTCCTGTGATGTTAAAAACCTTGAAACGGAGACACTCTCTTATCTCTACTCACGAAGAAGACAAATGTCCCTCAGAACTAGAAAAACAAGAGGATCAGACAGCAATAATTCGATCTGCTGCTGGAGGAATGACTGGGGAGGAAGCAGATGTGACTGAAGTATGAGGCAGAGAGAGAGAAGATAAGAGGAATATTGGTGCACCTGTTCTGAGTGATGGGAAAAGAAGAGCAGATGTGGTTGGATTTTGTGATGGAGGGAGGTGTGTGACGGAGAGAGAGGAATATTGGTGCACCTGTTCTGAGTGATGGGAAAAGAAGACTGTTTATTTAAGTATGTGAATTTCATATTGCAGATGGAGCTATTTCTGCTTTATGCTTCATGAAATGATGGTATTATCATTGTGTTCTAGAGGTGGTGAAGAACAAGCCTATGATGTTATCTATTATGCTTATTTTTTAGCCGTAAGAGTGCAGCGCGCTCATTTGTAAATTCTATGAGTCTGGTTTCCGGTCTCACACATCCAACTTTTTTAGCTGCAAAAAACAGGCGGAGCACGGTCATTTGTCTTCTCCTCCAACTATTACATTGCCATCAACCTTGTCCGTAGGCTACAGAGTATGATTTATTAATAATGTTTATTGAGTTTGGTATTTTTAAAAACACTGTTTTAATGCATTAAGCCACGTTAAGTGTTTTCCTTTGAACAGTTTTCTATGGGAGGAAAACACTTAATGTGTAATTTAAAGCGTTGCATTCTTAAGGTCCTGATATACTTCAAACGAAATCGAAGAATAAACTGATATTATGTAATTTCGGACAAAATCAGACCAAAACAAAGTTTGTTTTGACCAAAGCGAACTTTCTGGGGGACTTTGTTTTGGCTCCTAAACACCTTTGAGCTTCCACTGGTCCGTGGTGATTACGCAATCAGTCGGTGTGTTCTGAAACTCCACCTTCTTTTTTGAACGAAGTTGTTTTGAGTTTTTTTTTAAACAGCTGGTTCGTTTCTCAATCAGTGGAGGTCAGGCAAGAGAACAACATCTCTTATCACTAGCAACATAAATACACTGTGTCGAATCGCTGAGCTGCACAGATATATCCAAACCCCTTACGATCGTTAGCGGAGAGACTTTAAAGATTCAGAGAAAGTATTAATTCCTAGAAAGAAATTGTAACGAAGCTTTGTGTCGATGACCCGGAGTTATGCAAAAAGCGACATAGAGAAACATCAGATGCAAGTTTTCCAAAGCCATGAAAAGAATGAAAGAAAAGAGTAAAGCTATAAGGTAGCAAGTACCAAATACATGTGTTTCAAATAAATGATACACCATACTCCTGCTGCTGGTGTTCTTTCAGTAAGCGAATTTAAAGGGTAGCTACAATAAATGAAATGCCAAAAGAACATACAATAATAAACATTTGTTCTTATCAAACCATGACACCACATAAAATATAAAAAGGTGTAAGAATTTATCCAATTTAATCAAATAAATGAACACTGATAAAATAAAGTAACAAACAGGTTTGTGTTATTGAGATGACTCCAGTATTTGTTCCCCATCATGCTAAAGTTTTCAGACTATGAGACATTCACACTTCCCATAAAGGACTGATTATGGTTCTTTTGTATTGCAAACATGATACTTGACTCTGAACTGCTGCTAATCATTATTCTTTTGTCTATAATATTCTGACCATTGGTGCCCATCTCACACCTAGATTGCCTACTATTGCAAATTTTCATGTGTTTAGGTGTGGGTTTAGGGGATTCCACGCGAGTCATGTTTACATTAATCTACACCCGCCTCAATGTTGGAAAACAGTATACCGTCACTCAAGCGTTTTTTTTAATACTTATAATGGTTTTCTATGGGAGGAAAACGCTTAACGCGTAATTAAAAGCGTTGCATTCTTATTCTGGACTCATCTGCTCATCTGTACATTATATGCTTTGTTAAAAGTGTGTTTACTGAGTTTGGCCATTCAGAAAACATCTTTAATAAGCCACATTAAGTGTTTTCCTTAAAATGGTTTTCTATGAGAGGAACATGCTTGAAGCGTAATTAGGTAAAATATAATTGTCAAGACAAACTTTGATGTTGGCATAAGAAAGCCTAGGCTGAAAATTTCATTATACACACAATAAAAGTTTAGACAGACAGACAGACAGACAGACAGACAGACAGATAGATAGATAGATAGATAGAGGCGGAGTTGGAATCGCTTTAGAAGAGGCGTGTCTGTGACGTCACGCGCGTCACGTGCAGAATCCACTATGGCGGAAAGGTAGTGGCGACTCACACTTTCCCGGTAAAATCAACCTCGGACAGCAGATATCTGCGGGATTCACCATTCTCCGGCTCACGCGCAGACATCCCATCTCCTCGTGCACTCCCTCTGATCTCCGCGGAGCTGACAGAAACATGCCTAACATCAAGATCTTCAGCGGCAGCTCGCACCAGGACCTGTCTCAGAAGGTCGCGGACCGTCTCGGGCTGGAGCTGGGGAAAGTGGTGACCAAAAAGTTCAGCAACCAAGAGACGTGGTGAGTCATCTCTGCAAAAATCATCTGAGCGTGTTTTAGCTCTGTACTTAACATGTGTTCCTGTAGGTCAGTGGTAGAGCAAAAGATTGTGTGTTTAATTCCCAGGGAACACACACACGTTACTGATAAAATATGTATAGCCTGAATGCACTGTAAGTCGCGTCTGCTAAATGCATACATTTAATGTTGAAGCGCCGTTTTTTTCCGCGCGCCGCTGGGAGTTGTAGTTCAGACGGTGGCTGCCAGCGCTCCACGTGGGTTTCAGAAAAACTACAACTCCCAGAAGGCTGTGCATCTGCACGCGAGGCGACGTCTATTTGCTTCATTTTGGACGTACGTTTTGTGTAATATTGCCATTAAATAGCATTTGAAAACGCAAAAGGTTACAGATTACAAGTTACTCTATTTAAAATATAACGAGTAGTGTAGCTATTTCAATTACTCTATTAATGAAACTTTTTACATTTGATTACTAATAAATGTTTTCAACTGTTAATCATTTTCACACATTTAGGGCAGGCAGGGTTATATAATAATAATAGTAATAATAATAATATAGATTATTATAATTTAATTTTAAAGCACAGCCACCACAAAATCAGACTTTAGCAGCTCGTCTTACTTTGAGATCATTCTGAGGTTAAAAACAGATGTAAAATCTTAACAAGAAAGTGTGTAATAACTATGATATGATATTGAAATCACATCTTTGCATAGTTATGACCGGCATCTAACAATGCCTTGAAACAAACAAAAAAAGTTAATATTAAAAAATAAAGCATGTACATAAACCCAAATAGGAAATAAAGCAGTTATGGAATAAGCATGTGTCCCAAACTCCTGAAACATTGGTGGCTCATATTTTAGAGCAGCCGATGCATTTTGGGATAGAAATCGATCTGTATGTGTGTGAAAATATTCAGATGTAACCCTCTTTATAATCGTTAACATTCTCATAAGTGACTGTAATTCAATCACACATTTGTCTCATTAACTGTAACTGATTACAGCTGCTGTTATTCTGTGATTAAACTATATAATTGTGTTACATGTAACTACAGTAGCTCAGGTGTAAGAAGCTCCTTAGCCATGAGCGTATTCGAATTGTTTGTGCAGCGTGGAGATCGGAGAGAGCGTGCGTGGAGAGGATGTGTACATAGTCCAGAGCGGCTGTGGAGAAATCAACGATAACCTCATGGAGCTTCTGATTATGATCAACGCCTGCAAAATCGCATCGGCCTCCCGGGTCACAGCGGTCATCCCCTGCTTCCCTTACGCCCGGCAGGACAAGAAGGACAAGGTGGGCTGTCTGTCTCCTAAACGAAGGCTGTGTCGCTGTCCGTCAGTCACAGTGACAGCAGGAGAGTTTCTGTGCGAGCAGGTGCTGTGCATCATTGTTTTGTTCTTTCACTCATTTTCTGCAGAGTCGGGCGCCTATCTCTGCCAAGCTGGTGGCAAATATGCTGTCGGTTTCTGGTGCTGACCACATCATAACCATGGACCTGCATGCATCTCAGATACAGGTGGGTTTCACAGCACACACACAGACACACACACACACAGACACACACTCAGACACACAGCACACACACACACACACACACACACACACACACACTCACACACGCACACACACACACACACACACTCACACACTCACACTCACACTCACACACACACTCACACGCACACTGTTTTAGAACAAAATGTGCTGATTACTCTGCAAACATGACTTGTTTTTCTTGATGGTGTAGAGTGAGAATAACAGGAGGGGGGGAGGGGTGCAGTCTTTGTCAGTTTTTTACCTACATCTTAGAGCTGTATGATTCTGGATAAGTTGGGAAGGAATTATTTTTTTTTGTCTCAAATAGAGATCACGATTCTAAAAAATAATGTGTGACAATATTATCCCTGCAGTCTGTTTAAAATTGTTCAATTAATTTGAATGCATTAACCATTTTACTAAATATGTACTTAAATATATTTAAAAAAAAAATTATTTAATATTAAAATTATTAAAAAGTAGTTTGAAAGAATGATTCAGTGACTCACTCGAATACTTGTTTCATTAATGAATGAATCAGTGTGTTTCAGTGGTTCTCAACCTTTTTTCCCAGCGGGCCGCACTATGGTCCAAGTCTATAGTCTCGCGGGCCGCACGCATATCATTTACATATTACGTCACCAATACAAACCAACCTGATTTATAATATTATAGCCTAAATATTATGATATCTAATCGATTACATTAATTGAAATAAATAAATAATTCTACTCCCCATAAATAAAACACCTGATGCTGTCGGGAGCTGACCAATTTTGTGAAATTCGGCTCGAAAGGAGTAACAGCAAAGGAGTAATGAAGTTGCGATTGTAAAGCCTGTGTTATATTTCTGCTTGAGCAACCTGGTGTTCTGTCGATTTGTCCTACGCGGTCAGATTTTCCTACCTCTCATTAAAACAGTGGTACAGTAGTACAATTCGACAACGAAAAATGCTGTCGATAAAATTATGGTTTATTAACATCTACACATACCATAACCCTAAACCTACCCTTAGAGTAATGCAAATACAGTAATTGTGTTATATTCGCGGCCAGAGCGGACACGGACTTCTTCCATTAATTCCGCTCTGCAACAAACATGTGAACAAACAATTGCCCAGAATTATTGCACATCTGGCTGTCTTTACATTCTTTTATTGATGGATTGCACAGGTTCGAGTAGCAATGGGCTTCTTCACACTGCCTGCACATGTGCGATTGTGCTTTTGAAGCCTACTGACCACGCGCACCTGTCCGCGCGGTCATAACAAATGGGGGGCACGCGGTCTTCCGCTCAGACCATGGCGATTTTTACGTCACGCCTACCTAGCGGACTCGCGGACGCGCGCACGGGAGCATGTCTTGACGCGCGACATTGCAGAAAATGTGCGTTCACAAATGTAGCCTATGTTGAACCAAATATGGAAAGAACTTTCGAATTTAATAATATGAGGTTCTCTCCAGAGATGTTTTGCCACATTTCTTCAATTAAGGATGATTGCTACGTAGTATGGGTGTTTCCTTTTGCCTGAACTTCTTCAAGTGAGTTGCGGAGCAAACCGAAAATCCAGCACTCTCCTTCACTACTGCGACTAATCTTGTTTGTATGTGTTCATTCGCTGGCATTTTCCACATTTCTTTTTTTTTTTCTCTTAAAAACAAATTTGTCTGTTCTGATGCTCAATTTTACCGAACTAATGGCTGTTGATGAATATTTGAATTGAATTCTGCCAAAGTGCATGTTTGTATGTGTTCGTTAAATGCGGAACGTGTGAGTAGGTCTGCTCATGTCTGAAGATAATATATGAAAAACAAAATAATTTCACATAAAAAACATTAGGCTTTAGCTTATATTTCTTTAGTACATTTTTAAATTAATCGAAAAAATAAAATTAATTGTAAAACTGAAAAAAAATAAAATTAATTGTAAAACTGAAAAAAAAAATTCATTGTTTTCAGCATGGTGGGCCGCATTTGAATTCGTGACGGGCCACATGCGGCCCGCGGGTTGAGAACCACTGGCGTGTTTGAACAAATCTCTTGAATGAATGATTCAATGACAAACTCATTTTTAACAGTCACCTCTCGCCTCCTAGTGGCGAAATGATGCAATCTACACAAACATTATTTGAAGCGCTGTTTTTTCCTCAAAAGATGCCTTGTTCTATTTTGACCTCGGAGTTGCTGCTTTCCTCCTCCAGGGTTTCTTTGACATTCCGGTGGACAACTTGTATGCCGAGCCTGCCGTTTTGAAGTGGATCAAGGAGAACATCCCCGAGTGGAAGAACTGCACGATCGTGTCTCCTGACGCTGGAGGAGCCAAGAGGTCTGCGGGCGTCTGCTTCACTGCCTGTTTAGTGTGTGTGGTGCCTGACCCCTGAGCTCTGTTTCTCCATCGACAGGGTCACCTCCATCGCAGACAGGCTCAATGTCGACTTCGCCCTCATTCACAAAGAGAGGAAGAAGGCCAATGAGGTGGACCGCATGGTTCTGGTGGGAGATGTGAGAGACCGGGTGGCCATACTGGTGGATGATATGGCGGACACCTGCGGCACCGTCTGCCACGCTGTTGATAAGTGAGATGCTAATGACAATAATAATAAAGTGTGCTATCTCGTGTGTTGCTGTTTGAGTTATTAATAAGGTGTGATATTTTGTGTGTGTGTGTGTGTTTGTGTGTGTGTGTGTCTCTCTCTCTCTGTGTGTGTGTGTGTGTTTGTGTTTTTTTCGATCCTCACCCACGGCATCTTCTCTGGACCAGCCATTTCACGCATCAACAACGCCTGCTTTGAGGCTGTAGTGGTGACCAACACGATTCCTCAGGAGGAGAAGATGAAGCACTGTCCCAAAATACAGGTTTGTCCCGCCACAAAGCTTGTGTTCAGCTGTGTCTGCACTGGAGCAGCATTACAGTGAAGAGAATGGAGTCCAATAACAGCTAAAGTATTTAGTTACTTTTTTTTTATTCATTTTTTAAGGTGTTTTACACAGGAGATGCATTTTATTTTCCCTAAAGGCCTAAAGTAACACTTTAAAGACAATATATTACTTTTTTACTACTTTAATAATGTGTTATTTTTGTATTATTTTAAATTAAACATTGAAGGAGTGCGTTTTGTAGAAAAAAGCAGTTTATTTTCTTTAGAAATCGTATAAATGTATGCAGCGGTGAGGAGTAAAAGAGACCCAGTACTGGTACAAATACTCAAGCTGGGGTAATATGTTTTGCATGATACCAAAAATTAATACTTGTTCCTTGTTCGTGAAAAAGTTTGTGCATTTTTCAGTGTATTTTGATGAAAAATTCTAGTGGAAGTAAATATATTAATATCATTTTTTAAAATATAATATAAATGCACTAATTGTCTCTAAATTGGACGCTCAGTTTAATAAATATTATGGAAAAGTTGGCAAGCTGTATATTATAATTACAATTATTCTTTTAGTCCCAGCAGCAGGGGCACATTTTACCCCAAATACCATACTTGTGTGTGTATATAACTGAATTATTGAAAACTGTTGATTTAATATCCTTGAACAAAATCATTGAAGAGACCTTTGTCTCAAAAAATAGTCAATAAATGTTATCAACACTTAAACTCTTAATGAGAATCATTTATAAATCTGCTGCTGTCAACAAAAAGAAGCATTGAGGGCTTCCTGTGGGTTTACGCCAAAATAAAAGCTCCATCAACATTAATAAACGTTAGTATTGTAATCATACTGTTGTTCTGTAAAATAAAATAAAGTAAGACAGTGATAATAATGATGATAATTACAACAGCTGTATTATTATAACACTCACACAGTGTTTAATCTGTGATAGAGTTGAATCTGTGGGAAGTGAAATATTTTCTAATGTTTTAAAGAAGTCTCTTCTGCTCAGCATTTAAAAATACACGCCTGAGTCAAATCAAATCACAGAATCAGCTTCAAGAAACACAGTCCAGAGGTTTCGAGGAGGATGCAGTCTAGAAAACAGAAGCCCGAGTGACGTGTGAGAGAGGTGTCTTCTTCCTTTGGCACGGTGTGATGCAGACTTCTTTCCTCTCTGCAGGTCATCGACATTTCCATGATCCTCGCCGAGGCCATCCGCAGGACCCACAACGGCGAGTCCGTGTCGTATCTCTTCAGTCACGTCCCTTTGTAACGTAACACAGCAGCTCCCTCGTTCATCAGCCCTGAAGACCCCCGAGGCAGACTCTGTTACACTTCCACAGCTCTCACAGCCGCGTCTGTTTATTCACATGCGCTTGGGTTCATTCCTGTGCTTGAGAAGGTGAAGTCACGTGATGAAGAGCTGGAGAAAGACAGTCACACACACACACACTTTATTTTGAGCTCGACTCAAGCGGTTTTATCATGTGCTCTGTGCAGGCTGCACCTAACAGCAGATCCTTAACAAACATCTCTGGTTTTATTTCACGTTTGTTTTTCATTGATGTTTTTAATAACTCTATATATGAACATTTCTATAAAAAAAAAAAATTTTGGTTACGTTATGCCATTCTGATTACCCTCGGATTCCTCCTCTGTGTTGATTTCATTGATATGCTTGATTTGAATCATTTGTATTTCAGAAAACTATGCTCAATTCAATATTAAACTGCTTTGGCTTTATCTTGTGTTTGCGTTCTTGAAACATTTGCATTGTTATAATTCATATATTCTTATTTTAAATGCATCCTGCTAAAAAGAGATTAATTATCTGCAAACAAACGTTGCTTTTGTTAATCTGTTAGGAAAGTAATTTGTGGAAGTGAAACAAACATTAAATTTACAGAGGAGTCTGTTTTCAGCGTTAGGATTTATAAAAAATTAAGGTAACATTTCATGACCTTTAGGTCTTTTGGAGATCACATATTTCTTTGCAAACTGATTATACTAAACTATATCAAAATAAATAATCAGCTAGAGTAAATGTATGCAGTTTTGTACTAAACTCTATTTGATTATATCCTGTGGCTCCCTCTGCTGGACAGCAGTGATATGATCATTCCCACTGAAAATCAGGAACCTCATCTTTTCCCCAGAAGGACTCGTTCTCCATATGTTTTGATAAGTTTGGACTTTGTGCAGAAAAGATATGGGTATATTAGTCATAATAGGCCACACCTAACAAATCCGTCAGATCATGTCTGCAACAACAGATCCAAATACTTTTGAGAACTCTCTTCCAGCTTGGTCTAGTGCTGACGTGCAATGAGTTACAAAACAGGGTTCTTAACACAATAGAGTAGTTATGTTATCTTATACATACACGATGTTTAATGCATGTTTGCAGTTGTCAGTGAAAATGTGAAGTAGCTTATCACCTTGTGGCCTGATTTCACAAAATTTGACACACACTTGTTTTCATATGATATACAAATATGTCCATTTTCATACTGACAGGACATTCGGAATTTATTAGCTGCTGAAAATCGGCTGCTGGACACCATGATTTATTGATTGATTTGTTTTTTGTTTTGTTTTTTTATAGTGGAGTCATATTAGAAGATGTGTCGCCTACCAAAGACTCCTATAGATGCAATTTTAATTCAACTTGGCGAGCATCCGCAGAATGTCATGTGTGTAATAATACATTTGTTTACATGAGTGTTTTAAGTAAACATACTAAACCATTGCTATCCACTTTATTTCGCAAATGCATAACTGAGCTATTTTCCATGAATGTGTGAGACATCAGCAGATGTTGGTGAATAACTGAAAGAAGAAAAAAACAAAGAGCAGTAAACAGTAAACCTAGCTGCGCTACAAACCAGCTCTGTGTTTCCCAAAAGCTTCGCAAGCCTAAGTTGATCGTAGCTCCATTGGTGACAATGCTTAAGCTTACAATGCTTTTGGGAAACACAGGCTAGTGTGTTTATGATTATCTTAATAAACTAAAAGCAATGTGATAAATACTAGTTTGCTGGCTCTGGAGGGTTTGGGTGCAGGGCATCCGAGCGCGTGCAGAACGTCCTGCAGAACTGCAGGAATGACTCCAGCTTTTCTGCATTAAGAAGCATACTGCACAAGCTAGCGTCGAGGCTGTTAGCGTCAGGATGCTGCACTGCCTTCGTGCTCATACTGGTCTATGCCTTGAGGAGCAGCCTGTATTTTGGGCTGAAGGACCCCATGTCTGAGACTTTCCGGGCTGGTGGCTAGTGTCCTCCTTTATTACTGCTGTGTTGAACTCTCTGTGCTGGTGGCTAACATGCAGGGCCAGGTGGACGGAGGAGGCGGAGGGGTTTGGGCCGCTGTGGAGGATCAGTGGTCATCTTCTGCTCCTGCATCACCACTGTCCTATACGACCAGCTGAAGAGGTGCTCCAGATGATCACCTAAACCTCCAGAAGGGCTCAGGTTAACACTCAGCGCTGCTTAATGGATTTCAGTTCAGCATTTACTGCATCACCAATCTGCTGGTGTGTTCACGACAGTGAAGACGTATGCTGTATGTGTGCTGTATAGCCGATGTTAAGCAATGAAGCCGTGCACTTGCTCAGTTCTATTAAAATGTGAAACAATCCATATGCAGTTAAGAGAAAACACCTGCTTTGGTTTTTCTCAAATACTTTTTTTCTTTTTTCTAGAGTCTGTGAAACCTTGTGTTAATTTAGTTTTGAGCTGTTTGTATTGTTTTTAATAAATAATAATGACACATATTTCACTTAAAGGACGTCAAAATGAGTTTGTTTCTTCATCAGGTTTGGAGAAATGTAGCACTGCATCAGTGTCTCATCAATGGATGCTCTGCAGTGAATGGGTGCCGTCAGAATGAGAGTCCAAACAGCTGATAAAAACATCACAATAATACACAAGTAATCCACAGCACTCCAGTCCATCAGTGAACATCTGGAGAAGACAAAAGATGAAACAAATCCAGCGTTAAGATGAGTCCATGATAGGAGTCTACAATCCAGTGAAAAAGTGCATCTGCTGTTGTCTCTCACATCAAAATCCAGACACAAAGAGCTGTTTTGGCTTGTAATCAGTGCTTGATTTCTCTCTTGATTCAGACCAGAACACTTTTCACTGGAGGAAGTGTTATTATGGATTATGGACTCGTATTTTAGCCGGAAGCAACAGTTTGAAGATGAAAACATCTTAGTGATGAATTTAGCTTTTACAAACATGCAGCTTTTGGATGTTAACTGCTGGGCTGGAGTGCTGTGGATTATTGTGATGTTTTTATCAGCTGTTGGGACTCTCATTCTGACGGCACCCATTCACTGCAGAGCATCCATCACTGAGACACTGATGCAATGCTACATTTCTCCAAATCTGATGAAGAAACAAACTCATCCTGATCTTGGAAAGCCTGAGGGTGAGAACATTTCCAGCAAATGTTTATTTTTGGGTGTACTATTCCTTTATATTATATTGAAAATATGTGATTTTCTACTTTTTATGTAGATCAAATCAAGTTTTGGTTTAATTTCGAATAAACAAGATGCAAAATAATGTCTTGTAATTTTTCCAGCAGCAAAGTGACTTAATTTAAATTAAAAGAGGGCTTTCTCTGTTTTGCATATTAAAAGTATTATTTCGGATTTTGCATCAGTTCCTGAAGGTTAATCGCCACAAGATGCCGCTGCTGCTAGATCCACTGCCTTAATAGGTAGAAAATATACTTCAACATTTTTATATCCAGTCTGTGACTTCAACTGCAAGACTTAATATAATACGATGTCTCTCTCGTCCTCTAGAAACGCGTCACGTTTTTCACTGTAACGTTAGTTTATAAGAATTCTCACTCTCTTCACACTCGGTCACCGTTACTTCACTGCACCGCAGGTTCGTCCAATCACAATGCAGAAGCGCTGCGCCTTTATCCAATCCGAATGCAGTAGTGAGAGCTTGAACCAATCAGAGCGAGCGGATTACATCCGTGCTGTTGTGCAACGGTGTGTATTTAAAGCAGCTGCCCACCTTGAGCAGCACAGAGATTGAGTCCAGCCTATCTAGTGTACTACAGTCCCGAGGCCAGCGCCAGGTGAGGCTCTTTAAATACACCCAATCATAGGTTTATTTAATCTGGGAAAGAGATTCTGCACTGCTGTACCGTCTCATGTCATATTATTTTGCATACGGTTCCAGATACTTTTAATTTTAGTCTAAATGAAGACGGACGTTTCTCTTTAAAAGTATGCAGGAACATTATCCAATTGCAAAGTTGATACAATATGCGTTTACATTTCATTATACATTTAACACGTGTAGTAATACGAAGGGAAAAATCAAAGCAGGACAGCATATGTCTGTGCTCACCTGTCAGTGCAGTATGCAGTGTACTTAATTAGCGTACTAGTCTGTGGCGTCGTCGAGCTATTTGCGGTGTGTGTGTGTGTGTGTGTGTGTGTGCCTATGGTTTGCGCAGTCTGTCATTTATTCTTATGGCGCATTAATGCGTTATACACAGTTTAAAATACGCAGACGCGGCAAAGCGTCGATTGGAACGTTTCAAACATTCAAATGTTTCAAGTATGTAGCAATGTTGCAAAATCCCAGAGATTTGGCGCGAGTCACGTTGGGTGTGGTGAAGACATGAGGAATTGATCGTGGTCATATAAAACATCGGCAGATGCAGTGATCATGTGCACACTGCCCTACTAAGATCATTTCTTCTTTGTTTACTGTATTTGTATTTGCATAAGACTGTTCTGATATTCTGTTCAACGGAGACTAATGTGAGAAGACGTTCAGTGCATGAATAATTTGATTTGCTAAACTGAAATGTTTTCAAAGTTACTGTGTTCACGTATCTCTCTCTCTTTTTAAAAAAAATGAGATCTGATAATTAGTTGCAAGAAAAAAGTAAATATGATCTGGCCCTTAAAACTATTCAAGGTATTCAGTCCTGTTGAGTGGTGACTTGAGTACAAGAGTTAATTCAGAATATTTAGTGTTGCTAAGACACCGTGGTTACTTTAATGAGAAACTGTCTGTTTACTTGATAGAGCTGCACTGGGTGATTTTGTGGAATGACTTCCTCTTGTTTTGCAGATCTCTCTGTAACTTCAGCGTTATGCTGACTTTATCTGTCAAACACTCCAGCGCACTCGTGGTTTCTACAGTTATGCAAAAAGCGAGGAAAGCAACCCATTTGAGTAGAGTGTAATTTTAGGCCAGTGATTTTCCTGCAGCTCTGGCTGATAAGGGCTTACATAAACACACACCTGAGGACAGGGTGTGTCGACGTGTCCATACAGTCACCAAAACTTCAGCTCACACCTTTGAGGAAACGGGTCCTGGGTAGTTACACACACTTCTGCTTTTCAGAATGTGGTTTAGCCGCGATCGAGACGCCGTTTGCATGGTTTGCCAGCTCTGTGTGAGAAAGAGTCGAAGAGCAAAAGAATCACAAGTACTGTCCAAACACACATCTGGATTGAGCGTTATTGCATAAGAATACCAACAAGTTGAGTTTTGATTCACAAATAGTTTTATTGAGGATGATATCAAGCAAACATCGCATGTAGAGACGGACACTGCCTTTAACTTTCAATGACTTGAATCCTCACAGACTCTCCAAAATGAGCGACAACCCTGTGAAAGAAGAAGTGCAGCAGTTCGACAAGAAATGTCTAAAGAAGACGAACACGGCGGAGAAGAACACTCTGCCCACTAAAGAAGGTGAGCGGGTTTGGCTGCCTCTCCCGCATGATTCATTGTTTGCAGCTCACCCTTGCACAGTCTTGTGCCAGTCTGACACGGCAAAGCAAACACACACACACACACACACACACACACACACACACACACACACACACACTTCAGAGATAAGACCATCCTCGTTTCTTCACCTGAGCTAAAACAAAGGACAAAGGAACTGATCACAAAGAAAGCTAGTTATGGATTGTAAGCTTCAGGAATATTATATTATTATATTATTACATAATATTGATGTAACACTTCTCCGTACAGGTGTGAAATGTAACTGCAGGGAATGAGAAGATCAGATCCAGGCACACTCCAGCACATAAGACTTAGATTTATCCTTTCTGCAAGCATTGCCTTTGATATTTAAATTCAGCAGGGTTCATTCAAATGAAACCACAAAAAAAAAAAAAAAAAAAGAAAATAAACGCTAACTGAAATCAAATTATTTCAGCTATTTGCCAAGGCAACATTTCTCCTTGTAATTTAGTTTAAGGTCAAGGTCACGGTATTTTATTAGTACCTGAAGGTCAGTTTGTTGTGCAGACAAGAGATTAAGCAATTCATAAGACATACAATACTATAAATATTAAAACATAAAAAAGCCATGACAATGAGTCTAACTTTATGTACTTAAACAACTAAATAAAAATATATATAAAAACTATTTTTTTTTTATATACTAAAAATATAAATGTGTTTTTATAAATTTTTTTAATGTGAAGAGAATATATAAATTTTTTTTATATATATGCATAAAACCTGTAATATCTCAGTCATACTAAAATAACACTAGTCTTCAGGACCCAGATGCTCAGACCCAAATCACCAGATGGATCAAAAATATTCATTTAAAAAGGTTTTATATTTTGATCATGTGTGTGTTTTTCTCGTGTGTTAGTAGATGTGTTAATGTTGTCTGTAATAATTATTCTATTGTTTTCTATGCACTGTTGTAGTACAGAAACATCTTCTACCACAGGTTTGTTTTGTATGTGTGTGTCATTTGTTTTTCTCGTGCAGTGGAGGTAATTCAGTAGACAGTATTTACATCTCAATTTGCATGTACAGTTTCCTCAAAGAAAAAAGATAGACAGATAAATAAACAAACAAACAGGGAAATAGCTCACATATCTGGATGCGCTGGCATTGTAATGGTAATGTAATATAACTCACGCTCTCTAACAGTGCTCAGCTGCTCAATAACGAGACGTTCCAGAGGACTGCAGCTAACAAACACTCTCCCAATCTGGTTTTTAATAACGTGAATGTGACTTGTTATACTGGTTCATAATGCAGTCTGGTATATCTCTGACGGATCTCGTGTGTTGTGTTCACAGATATCGATCAGGAGAAGAAGGCTGCAGAGGGGGGCAAATGAAAGCAGGCCGCGCCGCTCTCGCTCCTGCACATCAACAATCATTAGGCATTTTTAAAAGCATGTGAACTGCAGAATCATGTATGTAATTGGAACCGTGGATATTTTCGATCTTCTGATCATGTGTGAATTCGAGAGATTATGATGATGTGGCAGTAAAAGAGCACATTTCTGTATCTGTCATCAGTCTGGTGCCATTCAAATAACATGTGAGATGATATTTTTGTTTAATAAAAACTTTCTTAACTGTGTCCAGATGTTTTACGACCATTGCTTTATGAAAAATCATCTTAGTAGTGGTTTATTGAAAAAGAATTCTTTTTAGTGTGCAGTAGTTGTTAATAGTTCAGAAGCATTATAATGTTCAAATGCTTTTAATGCAGTTATGTTTCAGCTAATACAGTAACACAAGCAGTGCAGGGTGAACGACACGCTTAACTTTAACACTTAGAGGTTTGTTTGAAACATTATCCAATCTTGGAACAGTATTAGTGATGCATGATTTAGCAAACAATTAATCACAGGCAACACTGATTTGTGAAACATGAATATAGTGGGGAAAACAATTTAATTTAGTATGATTTATACACCATTTTCCTCATGGGGATCAAACATTTCGGGTGTTACTATCCTTGTGGGGACATTTTGTTGCCACACTCACACACACACACACAGAGACACACACACACACACACACACACACACAGAAGACAAGGGCTGGTCTGAGTCTTCAGGTGTGTATTGTTTGTTGAACGCATTTAAACAAAAACATTCCACTAAATGTTACATAATCAGCTTTGTGTTTGATATTTAGAACCCTTGTTTTTGTTTGAAAAACATATTATAAAGAGAACTTTTGAAGTATACTATTTATTTTTAATTCTGTTATTTATTTTTCATTTTAATGTGTGTGAATGATATGCATTATTTCTCCTTCATTATGAATGATTTTAATGTGTGTGAATGATATGCATTATTTCTCCTTCATTATGAATGATGATGTGATGTGATCAGAGTCTGAGAAAATCAGTCACGCTGAACGTAAACATGTAGAGACTAGTGTTTTGATGAGAAATCAGTGGAAAACACTCAAAGTACAGTAAAGTTAGGCATTAATGAAATAAAAAGACCTGGTAGAAATCATTGGAAATCAGTTAAAGTTAGGTATTGTTGGGATAAAAAGACCTGGAATATGTTTAGCTACTCTGCAAACACGGCATCAGACACGTGGTGTGCGTGTGTGCATGTTGTGTTGTGTGTGGGTGTGTGTGTGTGTGGCGGTGTTGTGTGTGTGGTGCCTCTTGTGTGGTGTGTGTGTGTGTGTGTGTGTGTGTGTGTGTGGTGTGTGTGTGTGTGTGTGGTGTGACTGTGTTGTGTGTGTTGTGTGTGTGTGTGTGTGTGTGTGTCTCTGTGTGTGTGTGTGTGATTGTGTTGTGTGTGTGTGTGTCTCTGGTCTGTGTTGTTCTGTTGTAAACACGGCATCAGACACAGACTGTTCTCCGCTGCAGTGTGGGTTTATTAAGGGTGTGTGAGTGTGTGTGTGTGTGTGTTTTTTTTTTTTGTGTGAGAGAGAGTGTAATTAGGAAGCTGCTGGGTGCGGTGAGGACGTTCAGTCTGATTTTGTTCTGGATGATCTGATCCAGTACAGATTTCTGATTGGGTGATTTAACTCTAAAGTCTGCTGTATCATATTTGATTCACACATTTCTAAGGCCTCTAAATAATCAACAAAATCAAAACTCTTCTGAGAACCCTGTTGTACACAATCATGTGTTCTATCGTCTGAATGATAGTTTAGAGTGTTTATAATAAGAGCTCTTTTAGTGTAATCAGCTTCAGCTGCTGCGTCTCGTGTCAGATCTCGAGTGATTTTGATCAAGTAAACATCAGAATAACTGCAGTAATATCTCCAGATGAACTCTTACTGGACTGAAGCAGCTCAGCTTTACTTGATTCTCCATCAATCATGTTTTAGAGTCTCAAATCTGATCATCAGGATCTTTTGAGGAGCGTTTGTTTCCAGAAGCTTTACTTTCACTGTTCCTCAGCGGAGGAATGATCTTCACAAGCCTCCAGAACATCTCACATCTTCTGAGGAGCCTTTATTTCTTCATCTCTCAATCACTGCATTATATGTTTGAATCATTTTATACATATATTATTGCAGATATAGAGTAACACCTGATATTTATATCATTTTATGTAAGAATCTGCTCTACTGTAATGAAGAGCTCATTAATTCACATTACAAGCACAGGAATTTCATCTCACATTTTGTCCATTTAAATATCAGCATCTGCACTCATTTTGGGTTTTGGTCTTCTCCTCGAGCATGAGCTACTCTCTTATATCATACAAGCCTGATGAATCAAATATGATAGCCAATAAAAACACGTATGAAAACTTTCTTGTCTAAAGGTTAAATAAACCTCCATTTAAAAAAAGAGAGAGATTTTTCTGACTATTATTTCATGTCAAGCTTTAAAGGGTTAATAAATACACCAGTCAAAAGTTTTTGAACAGTAAGAGTTTAAATCTTTTTAAAGAAGTCTCTTCTGACCTGCATTTATTTGATTCAAAGTATATTTCAGTTCAGAAAAAAAGGACAATTGGCAATATTTGTTATTCAGTTCACAAAGTTATACATATAGAGGTACTTCCTTTTATTTTGGACCTGTGAATGCAAATATTCTGTATGCACAGACCTACTACATGTGTCAGAAAGTGCTCTATATAACTACAGCTACATATAGCCTACAAACGTGTACCTTTAGAAAAGGTGACTTCTTTTGTCCTACCCTTTTTTCTCTCTCTCTCTCTGAGAGAGGACTCTGCATGAGATGCGGTGCATTTCTTGTTCTTGTCCCAAACTGATATCTCCTAAGATACCCGAGTAAGGTCATGTGAGAAAATGTAGCACAGTATTGTTGAGTTTATTGTTGCATAATTATTGTGCTGTTTCACATTCTATTAGAGAGGTAAGCAGCAGCCAGTACGCACTGTATACTGTGCAATATTCAAGCAACTGGTGCTCTAGTATTTTATTGTGAGCAAAATATTTATTTCGGTCTACTGTACAGCACGTGAACTGAAAACATCACCGCCGCTGAGGAAGTTTGTGTCGGGCCTCCATCTATTGGACAGAGCGCGTTACTGCAGTCTTCCGAGCGACGTCATCCAGCAGGCGGAGCTACATCTCCAAATATGGTCGGTGGCGTTACTGCAGTGGGCGGGGCTTCGCATCCGATTGGCTCAACTGGTGTCCATCACCACAAACGAGCTAACTAGCTGCACACACACCGCCAAAACACCGCGAATGAAGCATAGCGGCGAGAAACCCGCGGGGCACTTATTTAAATCTAGTTTTATTTTTTATTTATACATATATATATTTAAACATTAAATCGGTTATTTGCAGAAACCGGGACGGAAGGAGAGGTATGTCGATTATTGTGCGAGTACTAAGTTAACTGGAAACAGCTCAGCGTACACGCTACTATTGACACAGAAACATTATTAGCTTAATGTGGAAGCAAATAACGACACCCAACATTTCTGTGGTATTTAACACACTTTGGTTTAAGATATTAGCACTGTTTAATGTCTACAGACTAATTCACTTGATACAATTGTTTTTTTCTACAAGTATATCCTTGCTAGTCCAAACAAACCTCATTTGTTTGCTGCTTTGTTTATTTGTTTTGCTAACCTGTGCCTTTGCTGTTATGATCAACATTGACTAGCGCATGAAATGAATCTAATATAACCTAGTATGTCAGGTTTTGCTCTGTGTATCACTATTAACCTTCAAGTTTAAGTGATCTACATATAACCTTTCCCGAGCATCTCTACAATAACTATAAAAGGGTGAATGAAGAAAATGAGTTATTGAAATCAAATAATTTTGCGTCGTTTTTGAAAAGTTGAAAACGGTTTAAACTTAAACAGTACTTTTTGCAAAGTTTTTGTATTTAATAATTATTTTTAATTTATCAACTAGCCTATCCCTTATGAAAATGAACCATGGATTTATTGTAGTAAAAGTGTGGTTGTTTTTTTACATTGATTACTATTTGTATAACAACATTCTTATTATAAATAACATGGTTAAACTATGGTTAGTGCAGCAAAACCATGGTTAACATGCTTTATCTACAGTAACCATGTTTTTTTGGTTTAATTTGTAGTAAAACCATGGTTAATTTTTGTAAGGGACTAATACAAGATACTTAACTGGAGGTATTTGTAAATGTATTGGTGTACATAAAACAAGTCCTAGTAAGAAGCTTTGAGAAATGCACTTAGACGTTGTTTTTCTGTCTATTTTTGCACGCTCCTCTGCCTGACGCACACGTGAACCTCTGTGTCGTTACAGGAGAATGGTCGTCCCTGATGGTGGAAGTGTCCTCCAGCCAGCAGACGAGGTGATGTCCAGCTCGGAGCCGGAGTTCGGTCCCAGTCTGACCGCGGCGGAGCTGCAGGAGGTGCGTAAGCTGCAGGAGCTGGTGCGCCGTCTGGAGGTCCAGAATCAAGCCCTGCGCAACAGAGGCAGCAAACTCGTGCTGGGGGCCGCCGGCAACAGCGACCTCTCCACTAACATGAACACCCTGCACGGGGCCATGGACACTTCTCCTGGGAACCTGGCGGGCAGCAGCAGCAGTGAGGACATGTCTCCGCTGCCCGAGGCCTCGCGGCCGGAGGAGGACGGATTCTCAGGCTCCGGACAAACACTGGGATGCTTTGAGCCGAGTCTGTCTCCGGATCTCTGTGAGTCGGACACGCTGGGAGCGAGTGATGCGGGTACGGACCAGTCCGGCCTGGACGAGGTGGATGAGCTTGACTTAGAGATGTGCGCTCAGGCCGAGGATGAAGACAGTTGGTGGGTTTATTCATCTTTTTATTGTAATCTCACGTAGCTAGAGATGTAACGAGAGGGTTTAGAAGAGTGCTAAGGGAGTTATACAAATAAATATACGGATGAATTAAATATATGAATCTAACTCTGAAGATTCTGACTGTCTTCAGAAAAGATTCGATGGGATTTTGTTTTTATTTTCGCTTCATTTAATACCTAATAAAGTACTGTTCTTAATCACAACGCTGCTTTATCCACGGAGGTTACGGGAAACAGTTGTAATTCTGCTGCTTCGTCAGCGCCACCTGCTGTGGATTTACAGAGAGTCACACTCACACTCGGTCTGTGTGCAGTTTCTGTCTGCACTAAAAATGGACTGAATGTGCATGTCCTGCTGTAAATTCTGACCGGTTGATGAAAAACAAGCTTATGTGGATTCTACACATTTACACAATTCAGATAAGCTATCAAGAATTATTTATGGAGCAGATAAAATACATAATTTATTAATCAATTATCATTTTGTCTTAACACTTTTCTTTAGTTAAAGGCTGAAATGTGAGGTTTACCATTTTATGAAACTTTTTGAAGCTTTATTTGAACATTTTGAACATGTTATATGGTGGATTAGTCCCGCCTTCTAAATGAAAGAGTCAGTCGCTGATTGGTAAAGTCATCGCGTCACCGCAGCAGCCGTTAGAAGCTGCGGTTCCCGTAGAAACCTGAGGCTAGACCAGACAGTGCATGTGCAGTCTTAAGCACATTTGCCGGTCTAGCCTGAAAAATAAGCTTTTTTAATGATATTTGAGCATAAGAAAGAACATTCATGGGGCAGTTCATTTCAGATTTTGTTGCTGATTTGAAATATGTAATGTAATCACAAGTTCTGCCAGCAGTTTTGAGAGTTCAGGATTCTTTCAGACGAATCAAGACGGAGTTATATTAAAAACTGTCTTTGATCTTTCAAGCTTTTTAATGCCACTCAGCGGGTGCTGCAGTGCTTCAGTCCAAAAGAAGTGAAATAAAAAGTGCCCATCCATTAAAAAAAAGTGTCTCACACTGCTCCGGGGGGTGAAGAAAGTCCTCCTGTAGCGAATCGATGCATTTTTGTAAGAAAAATAACCATATTCAAAACTTAATAATCAATTTAATCTAGCTTGTGCTCACTGTTGTAAACGGAAGCAGTTCCTGGCGGATGACGTATGAGTTCAGCGATGCGCATTTTTCTTACAAAATGCATTGATTTGCTACAGGAGGCCTTTCTTCACCCCCCGGAGCAATGTGAGACACTTTATTAAGGATGGGCGCTTTTTATGTAACTTCTTTTGGACTGAAGCACTGCAGCACCCGCTGAGTGGCATTAAACCGTTTGAAAGATCAAAGACAATTTTTAATATAACTCTGCCTGGATTCTTCTGAAAGAAGAAAGACACATACACCTAGGATGACTTGAGGGTGAGTAATTTATGGACTAACTTTCATTTGTGGGTGAATTAACCCTTTGAAGGATCAGTTCGCTTCAAGAATAAAAATCTCCTGATAATTCACTCACCTACATGTCATCCAGGATCTTCAAGTCTGTCTTCCTTCAGTTGAAAAGAAAGTAAGTTTTTAAGGAAAACATTCCAGAATTTTTCTGCATTTTTCTCTGGACTTCAATGGTGCTCAACAGGCTGAAGATCCAAATTGCAGTTTCAGTGCAGCTTCAAAGAGCAATACACGATCCCTGCTGAGGAATAAGGGTCTTATTAGAGTTGGGCGATGCCTAACAAATTGGCATTGTCAGCTTAACATTGTGGTGTCTTAACATGACATCGTCTATCGACACAACCCTAGGTCTTATCTAGCAAAACGATTGGCCATTAAAAAACTAAACAAACATTTATAAACTTAACCACAACCCATCTTGCACTAGCTCTGTGACGTGCCGTTGTGACTGGACATATTGTGTAAACACATTGGAAAGGTCACACACGGTAAAAAGTTTGGGTGGGGCGAAATAATCCATCTGATTTTCTCCTCCAACTTCAAAATCGTTCTACATTGTTGTTTTAGCTTTACTGTAAAGGGCGTTTGACTTTCTTTGCTCGTTCGCTTTGTAGACACTGGGTCGATACTTCCTCCTACGTCACGTCACTGCATAAAGTTTGAGGTCGAGCTAGCGCAAGATGAACATATCATAAAAAAATATCTAATTAGGGGTTTTTTTTTTGGTTTTTTTTTTTAAGAAAATGGCCATATTTTCACTAGATAAGACCCTTATTCCTCAGCTGGGATCGTGTAGAGCTCTTTGAAGCTGCAGTGAAACTTCAGATCTTCAACCCGTCGAGCACCACTGAAGTCCACTATATGGAGAAAAATCCTAGAATGTTTTCCTCAAAAACTTTAATTTCTTTTTGACTGGCGAAAGAAAGGCATGAACATCTTGGATGACGTAGGTGAGTAAATCTTTATTCTGGAAGTGAACTAACCCTGTAAGGCTGCAGAACACTACACGACTTTTAAAATAGGAACACATTTTAAATCACTAGGCATCATGCACTTGCACACTTAAGAATGGTTACAGATGAAAGCTGAGCATCGTACACTAAATGACTGAGGGGCACACACACTGCCAGTAATTCAGGTCATTCCCAGAACTACAAAGTCACACAGAAACATGCTTCGTTGCTACATGCATGACAAATAAAAACAATGGTTTAAAATCAGCTCAAAATAGAAAGCGGAGTCTGTTCAGTTAATACACAACACAGTTTTCTGTGAAATCTGTCAACTCGTATCTGAAGACTGGCTCTGACTTTCAGCATCAACACGTCCGGACTGCAAATCTGTACAAATCTCGTGTAATGTATTCCATCCGAAATGATTAGTTCACCCAAAAATGAAAATGAAGTCGTCATTTATTCACCCTGTTGTGTTTTAATTTTAGTATCACTTATACCTTTTACTAGGCTTTCACTCATACGACTTGTGTTCTGGGGTTTGGTGAAAAACAAACCTAAATTGAACACCGTATTGAACAGAAATCCTGACCTGGACTGTTAGTGTTATGTGAGCCACTGTGCCATAATGAGACTCTGTTAGCACAGCAGTTCACTCCGGCTTGCCCTGCATGGGACGTCCAGTGGCATCTCTCAAATCAGAGTGGAAGCCCGTTAGAGCTGGAGGCGTTCTTCTCTCGGTTCAGTGCAAAGAGAAATCCACTTTGTGGAAATGAAGGATTTCTAAATCTAACCCTAACCAGAAGTCAGAAAGAGCTTTATTACAAAGTATGTTGTTTACACGCAAAGGAATTTGGGTAACACTTTATTTTAAGGTTTCCTTTTTTACACGTTACATGCACTTACTATTATAATAACAATTAATTATGCGTAATTACATGCAAGTAACCCTAAACCAAACCCTGTTACTTGTTTTTTATTTTATAATAAGAATGAATTTTGCGTTTTTAAATGTGTTTATGAATACAAAGGGTGATCTTATTGTTAGTATACTTTAATAAATGTAATTATTAGGCTGTAGGCTTAGTTCATTCTGCATTGATTTGTTTAATTATTACAGAATTTCCAAAAGGGATTAATAATAACAAGCTGCTAATCTCTGTAATGCAGCTTTAATTTTCATCAGAATAATCCAGCCAGTGATCCTGCAGCGGTCAGCGATTAGCCGCTTCATATGTCTGTATCTGTAGCGTGAGGTTAATGGAGCTCTGGGTGTGTTTGGCGAGGCGGTAAGCAGCTTTTGGTGGATTTAAGCTTCATGTGATACTGCTCATTCTGAATGCTGAAAGGAGAGGGTTGTTATGAACCCGATGGTGACCAGGGCAGTTTTTAATAGGATCTGTTATATAAAGCTGTGGAGTGGTGTTTTGTTTGGGATGCTGCTGACATTGTCTCTCATATTTATTGAATGTGAGGTACGTAATGTAAATATAAATGCCGGGAGGGCTGTCAAAATGGCTGAAAAACTAATTTTGTGCTTAAATAAATATTATCAATATTTGAGTTATTTTCAAATTTAAAAGGCATAATTTCTGTTAGCTTCTGAGGCCACAAGAGGGCGCATAGAGCAAAATATTACTAATGCAGGTTTCTTCAAAGAAATTAAATAATACAACTAGCTTTTAAAAAAAAAGTGCATAATGTTTAAAATAATTTTTGTAACCCACATATAATTAAGTTGCTTAATTAAAACAGCATCACGTGTGTATGTATGTATAGTTTAATATAAAGTAGGGCTGTGTGATATTGAAGAAAAATGCGATATGTGATACGTTGTAAAAAAAAAATGCGATATTCGATATGCAATATGATATCGCTTAAAGTGTTTAAAATGTATTTCAATTATATTTTAAAATATTTTAAGAAAATTATATAACCAGTTTGTTTCTCATTTTTTCTTGGAAAAGAAAGAATCGCTATAACTTCTCAAAGTGACCAGCAGTATTTTAGCAGTAAATAAAAAGTAATGTCACAAATCAGAAAATGTCAATAAAAAAAAAGGCACTAATTTTATATCATTGTAACTTTTCTATCCATACACTTTAAGTGCTTCTTCATATATCACAGCAAAAACTATGGTCTGAGAAAGTTCAAACATGATTAAAGACAAGTGAACAGTCGGTAAAAAAATAAAAAAGGAATTTACAATTTACAAGCGTAGATAAAATAAACAATAGTATTCAGGTACAGAAATTTAATGCTTAAGTGTAAAATAACACTGCATTGTGTTCACTGTATGAATAAAATTTTGATTAATCTTTGTTATAGCTGTTTTGTTGTTTGATTAACATTAGCGACATATTCAGCAGCACGTATTTATAGTCTGCTGTCCTTTTAAATCGACCGCTCGGATCCATTATAATGATACACATCCGATTTCTTTCTCCGCTGTTTACATTCATTTAAAACATAACCGACTGCGTTTACGAGAATGATCATCGAGACAGGTACTGTTGACATAATTCTGTGTGTATGTGTCTGTAGGAGGAGATGCGTAACGAAAGACGAATCAACTCCGTGTTCACACGCCGTCTGAAACGTGTCTCTGTGTGTGTGTGTGTGCGCTTTGCATGTGTGCAGCAGAACTGAACAGACGCTGTGCGAGAAGCGGCTTGTGCGTGCTCTTCAGGTGTGAGTCAGACAGCAAAAGAGTTGTCTTCTGCAATTCTTTGCACTTAATAACTCTTTTTAACGTCAAGCAATTCTCTGCTATATGCGTCAAACTAAAACTTTGACCTTTTACAATGTTTTGATTTAAGTAGCCTATTAATAAAATGATTCAGACATCGCACGCCCTTGCGATATGCATATTGCAATATTTACAATTGCGATATTTCAGTAATTTCGATATATCGTGCAGTCCTATACAAAGGACCGAAAACCAGTCACAAAGAGTACCTTTTTTTTATTTAAAAACATGAGATGCAGTGGGTTGGGGAAAAACCGCCATAAAGTCTCGACATTTTTTTTTTAAGTTGAACTTGCATTCATTTTACATAACTTTCTAATGCTGATAATGCTGCCTGACGCACACCTAAAATTCTATGTGAATGTGGATTTTTATTTTAAATTTGACGAATATTTTAAATTCTATTTTTATTTTTCTGACAGCCCTAAATGCTGGTAAGATGTTCGCAGAGACTGTTAAACACTGAAGATGCCTGTCTATAGGTTTAGTCAGTCTGTCCCTTCTGTTAAGGCGGCATAAAATCTCTAGTGTTATTATTATTATTATTATTATTTTTTTTGTTTTTATTTTTTTTTTTTTTTTTTTTATTATTATTATTATTATTATCTGTTTGACTGGAGGAGTGTTTGGGAAACCTGTTGATAAACAGTCATTAGTTTTGCTTTTCCATTTGATGATCATGCTAGTGGTCCAGAATTAAATATGCAGAAGTGCCGTCTTGTCTTGTTTTCATGCTTTCTGACTTAATGGCATTGAAAGAGACGTATAATACTTTAAATGCTGACAGTCTTTAAAATGAGTGAGCGCTCCAGTCTCTTCTTTCAAATAGGATCAGGAATCATTAGCCAATGTTATTTTCTTTCTAAAGGAAAGTAATGTTTGTTGTGTCTGTCTTAGAGAGAGCGGGCTCCATCAGAGCAGCATTTATTGACAAGGCAGCTCATAATGGATGGATGCTTCAAGCGTTTGTTCCAGTAAACACTGTTCATCCCACAAAGAAGACCGTTTGATTCCCCTTCTATTTACATTTGAGCAGCAGTCATGTAGAGGAACAGGAAGTTCAGGTGTGCTGTTTTTATGGGTAGAACGTTGGTGTAAGTCTTGGTGATGAAACACTGCAGACACCAGAAGCACTTTCTTCAGGAGTCCAGCGTCATGTGGAGCTCTATAACACCTTACTGAGAGACATGCTGTAAATGCACAATCTCAAACAACACAATATAATAACGTAATAGTATTTACAGTATTTACAGTATTTACATGACTGATTTCAGTGACAGGTTCTGTGTGTCTTTATTTCCTCTCTTTAGGTTGTACGTTTCACCAAAGAAGCAGGTTGCGGCTGAACTGGGGCCTGAATCGCCGCTCAAATGGTGTCGAAAAGTTCTCGATCATCCCAGTCCAGAGACGGAGGTCGCCTGCCGGACGCTCATCAACCGGCTAGACCAAAGTAGGGAAACTTTACGAGATTTGTGAATACATTCAGGTGCAATAGAAACAGTATTTTATGATGTAACTGATGTTTATTGTATGCACATGGATACAGAATGACTGAATGATTTAGATTTATAGTACAGGTCAAAAGTTTGGAAACATTACTATTTTTAATGTTTTTGAAAGAAGTTTCTTCTGCTCATCAAGCCTGCATTTATTTGATCAAAAATACAGAAAAAAACAGTAATATTGTGAAATATTATTACAGCTTAAAATAATAGTTTTCTATTTGAATATACTTTAAAAAAAATAATTTATTCCTGTGATGCAAAGCTGAATTTTCAGCATCATTACTCCAGCCTTCAGTGTCACATGTAACATCCAGTCTATCACATGATCATTTAGAAATCATTCTAATATTCTGATTTATTATGAGTGTTGGAAACAGTTCTGCTGTCTAATATATTTGATGAATAAAAGGTTAAAAGAACTGCATTTATTCAAAATAAAAAAAAAATTCTAATAATATATATTCTAATAATATATTTTCTTTACTATCACTTTTTATCAATTTAACACATCCTTGCTGAATAAAAGTATTGATTTTATTTAAAAAAAAAGGAAAAAAAAAACTACTGACCCCAAATTACTGACCAGTAGTGTATATTGTTATTACAAAATATTTATATTTTAAAAACATAGCTTCTTTTTTTTTTTTTTTTTTTTTTTTCAAAGTATCATTTAAGTATCACATGTTCTGAAAAAATATTAAGCAGCAGAACTGTTTCCAACTTTGATAATGAATCATCATATTAGAATGATTTCTAAAGGATCATGTGATAATGATCCTAAAAATTCAGCTTTGCATCAAAGAAATAAATTATAATTTAAAGTATAACACATTTAAAAACAATTATTTTAAATTGTAATAATATATCACAATATTAAATTTTTTTCTGTATTTTTGATCAAATAAATGCAGGCTTGATGAGCAGAAGAAACTTCTTTCAAAAACATTAAAAATAGTAATGTTTCCAAACTTTTGACCTGTACTGTAAGTCAGAGCGCTTTAACACCTCGCTGAACTACAGAAGCATTTATAAAATACCATTACTGGATCATTTCTTGCTGAAAGTATCAGAATGCGTATTTGTTTAGTCGACATTATTGCGTTTCTTTCTCTGTTGTGATATTTGCTCTGTCAAGTCTTTGAAGTCTACTGCTGACTGTTAATGATGTTCACTGTTCATCAAATAGAAATGTGTGCATGTGAAAAGCCAAATGGAGGATTAGTTCACCAACGCACTCGTCGTTTGCTCACCCTCTTGTTCATGTCACATTCTTTCTTCTGTGGGACACTTTTATGGTATTTGTTATACTTGTATGTTTTAAATTGTTCTTGGCATGAAAATAGCGTAAGATACTAACATGGCATTCAGTAAAGACCTATACTACTGCTACTCTTCTGTGGAACATAAAAGAAGCTATTCTGAAGAAATGTCAAAAACTAAATACTGAGACGTTTTTCAAAACCTCTTTTGTGTTTCACAGGAGAAAGTGAAGGTGATGGGAGTTTTGAACAATGTGTTGTTTGATATTGTTTGATTGTTGTGTTTTGTAGCGTCTAGATGGAAGAACGTGTACAGTAGTCCATCTCAGTCCAGTGAGGCTGGCGTCTCGTCCTCGTCTGCTGGGTACCTCAAATCAACTAACAAAACACTACTAACCTCTGACAGCTCAGGTATGGCATTAACCCCATCCACTGTGCATCACACACACACACACACACACACACACACACACACACACACACTGGTGTGGACCGAGCGGCTGTGACTGTACGTGTTCAGGACACAAAGCAGATGACTAGGGCTGGGTATTCGATTCGATTTTTGGTTCGATTCTCTATTTTTTTTTTGATTCTTGGTTCGATTATATTTCTTTTTTTTTTTATGTTATTTTTAGTTTATGAATTGTAATCATCAGTTTACAAATGGTGAATTTATAAAAAGAAATTAAGAGGCACAGGCTTGTATTTTAAACTTTTTCTTTTATGTTTATAGGGCCATATAAAATGTTCTTCTTAAGTTTTCTGGTAATCAGATGAAGGCATAAAACAATTAAATTTATCCTAATCAAATGAAAAACCCTTTTATTTTTTGGCAAACAGTGCTGCACAACAGAGGTTTACTGTTAAAATTAAAAAGAAAACAAATGTGATTATTCCTTTAAAAATAAAGATTTATTAATATTTATTAGTAGTAGCAGCAGTAGTAGCACTGTTGTTAGACTGCTAAATAGTACTATATCTCTGACAGTTTCTTCCCGTTTAAACTAAACTTTTATTTTGACGGGTTGCCGTGAGGAGCTTGCAGCTGCTGTGTATGTGATATGACGGTAGTTTTGTCAGATTTAACAGTAAAATGCTAATGAAGTGACTCTCAAAGCAGCTGGGGATGAAATTTGTGTGTTCATATCATCATAGTGAGACGACAGAGACTGAAAACACCGCGAGCGTCGTCCGCGCTTGTGTAAAAAAAACTGTTTTCATTCATTCATTGTGGAAATTATGGCACCTTATGCGTGATGCCAAATGCTTCCACAGATTTGCAGTGTAACTATATAATTTTACCTGAGCATTGCAAATCATATTGCTTTGTTCTTGGTTCTTGCCAACAGTATCTCCGGCATGATAAGCACTGAATAGCCGCGTTTCCACTGTCTGGGGAAAAGCGGGCGTGCTAGTGCGTGCCAGGGCCTGTCGCGTTTCCACTGTCACTTCCGGCGCTTGATCGTGCCTCGTCGGGGCTTCCTCGGGGCCAACGGCCAGGGTTTTCTGGCCCGACGAAAACGTTGGGCCAAAGCGGGCCAGCTGGGGCTAGAGGAGTGGTTATGAACAAAGGCGGAGTTTCTCCGCGTCTGGAGAGTGTCAGCGCCGTTCATATCAGAACGATAACAGCTTTAACATCAACATTAAACACTTTTAAAAATAAGTTGAGCTCAAAACTCACTTTCAATCAGAAGCGTGTGTTTGAAATAACTTGATCCGATGTGGATTATAATCATCATATGAGGCAGAAATATTTATAAGCGATGCAAAAGACTCCACGCTAGGCATTAAAGTAACATGGTAAACATGATAAATGCTACCACTTGAAGAAATCAGACGTCAGCTTCTTATTCTCTATCACAATCGTGTATTTATTTAGTTACATATTTTATCTGTCATAATTCTCGTCTCGAGAGTTTAGCTCCGCGTAGCCTATGTCATTAAAATATAATAATGGTTTATGTTCGGGAGCTTTTATCAAAATATAGAAATGATAATTCTTTCTAAATGTGATGTATGTGACTACAAATAAACAGAACTGACTCGACTGAATAAGCAGGATATATATATATCATGCTTTATTTCTGTGTGACTAATTTTTAAATCCTGATAAATTAATTATGATCAATGTATCATGTTTTTTATTTTATAGTAGATGCATTTGGATTTTTAAAAAAATAACAAAGCATGCAAACAAGCTGCAGCTTTTATCGTGTTCGTTTTGTGATCGCGCTAGTTCCAGTGACTTATTTTTCATTAGTTTTCTGATAACTTCTCTTTGTTGGTGAATGATGGGGTTGTGTGACGTGTTCCTGAGAGGCGTGTAAAGGGCGGGTTTTAGTGACGCTGTAGTGAGTGCTACAGGTCCGAGGCTGTTAGCCCCGCCTTGACCGTTTTAAGCACTGGCCCGGCAGTGGAAAAGCGGCTATTGTGACAGGCTTTCTGTTGTAATGTCGCGCAGGTAAATAAGAGCGTGACATCTGGTGGAGAAGACTAATGAAGATTCACATTAATCAGATCTTCTTTTAAATGTTTGCAGAAATAAATATCGGAAAAGATCGATTCGCGACTTTTGAGAATTGATATCGCATCGACGTCATTTAAAAAGACAATTAAGTGAAAAATCTATTTTTTGCCCAGCCCTACAGAAGACAGGATCAGATTTCATGCATGAGGTGCCTGGCAAACATTTCTGGCTGGCACACTTCTCTGGCGTTGTCTTCATCTGTGTGTTTTTGTGTGTTTAAAAACCTGTTTGGTGTGCAGTGTGTGCTGAAGTCACGAGTAACTACATCCGCTTTTGGATGTTTGTAATAACCTCTACAGATGAAATGGTTTTGCTGCTCATCTGATGTTTTAAACCACAATAATGTTCAAAGAATTGAACTAGGGCTGCAACTAATGATTATTATGATAACTGGTTAATCAATCTATTTAATCAATTAATATTTGCCATATTTGTTCTGCATTCATTCAAAATATTTACACTTATTTTACATCCTGCCCAGTGTTTGCACTTTTAACAATATACAAATATAAAAACACAGTTATTGTTTCTTCAGTATGTGGACTGTCAGGGTTCCCACGGGTCCTTGAAATCCTTGAAAGTTTGTGAATCTAAAACAAATACATTTCAAGGCCCTGGAAAGTTTTTCAAAATAAACATACATAGATACAGGTCCTTGAAAGTGCTTGAATTTATTTTGTGCAAGATGTTTTCTTGAAAAATTCCATATTGCAGGGCAACAACTCCATAAATGCAGTTATGCCCTAAACCGCAAGATATTAGGGTAAAAAATGCCCCTGTATGAGTTTGTCTCATATTTATATCATATGATAAGCGATATCACACGAGCAGCGAGAGCAATATCAGAGCAGTGCTGTTTCTGTCCTGAATATCACGAGTTTAAATGTGATTTTAAACAACAGTTCAGTATATAAGAAGTTAATATTGTTATATTTTAAACACAATATTATGTTTTTGCTCAGTTTTGCAGAAAACTTTACCTTTAAATTCATAGCAGCATTGTTTCTTATTTAGAGTATAATTTTTTTTGTAGTGATAATATTTATGTTTATTATTATGTCTTTTGTTTTATTTTTGTAGTGATAAAATTTAATTCTGTTATTATTTATTTTGTTCTGAATGACTTGCTTTGTTTTGTGGAACATAAAAGAAGGTATTTTGAAGACTGTTGGTAACAAAGCTGTTTTGATTTCCAGTGACTTTCATTGTATGAACAAAATACTGAGATGTTTCTCAAAGGATCTTCTTTTATGTTCCATAGTTTATGTTTGGCCGTTGTAGCCTAAATGTTTACGTGTTATAAATTTTATGTTGAATCAGATCAAATATTTTGGAAGCTACAATTTGTAATGTCTACTTGATACCTTCTCATTTAACACGAAAATAGCTTTAAATAATCTTTTGTTTATTTTCACAGTCAAATTTATTTTGCGATTAATTGCTGTTTAAATTAATTAATCGAAACATCATGTAATTAATTAGATTAAAAAAATGTTATCGACTGACAGCCCTAGTTCTAGTTACGTGAGCCTAAGCTCTTTCCAATAAAATCCATGCAAAAGTTGATATCAGATCATTTTAGAGTACAGTATAGGAGGTACCGAATATTCTTCAGTTTTATGCAAAACAGAAATACTAGAATATCAGATCTCTGTCATATAGCCAAAAATAAATGGAAAAAAAGAAAAAAAAGCTTTTTTGCATAGTTGTGAAAACTGTAACAGTGTATCTTACAAGGTAACACAATGTAACCTTGCTCTCACTTGAAATGTGTTCCCACATTAGGTCCTTGAATTTGAGGGTATTGGACCTGGAGAGTCCTTGAAAGGTCCTTGAATTTGAAGTTAACCAAGCTGTGGGAACCCTGACTACATTAATTGGAAATTTTTTTTTTTTTGTTTTTAATGTTTTTTTTTTTATTCTGATTAATTTTGTCTGTAGAAATGTGTTATTCACCAATTTAAAGTTACGTGACTGGCATTTCTGTGCACTGTGTGCAGACGCAATTAATCAATAATCACATTTGTTGACAGTTTTTTTTAGGTAACACTTTATTTTAAGGTGTCCTTGTTACGCATGTTGCATGTGATTACTATTTTAATTAGGGATGCACCGATACCATTTTTTCAGAACTGATCCAATCTGATACCAAAAATTCAGAGTATCGGCCGATGATTTTATAAAATCTAAACATTTAGTGAAATAACATTTATTTAGTGGGGAAAAAATAAAAGTTAAGAAGCGTTGGACTAAATCTGGTAATATGTTCCATTGCTCTTTGACTGTAATGGGGTAATTAAAATAGCCTTTTTACTCAATTAGTCTGCTTTTTTATTATTTTTATTTTTAGTTTAGTAAATTAAACTTCTGCTTTAAAAGCATTATTTTTGTTTTTAGATTGCAATGTTAGAATGTAAAGTGATTTTAACCCTTTTCTTACACAAAATATATGCCTACATGGTTACATTCACTTTTGTTTGTTTAATCCAAATACAAAATACTGAGATATATACTGTATACCGCAAATCAGCCAAAAAATACTGAGATATGAATTTTAGCTCATATCGCTCAGCCCTAATTACATGCAAGTAGCCCTAAGCAAACCCTAATCCTAACTCTAACCATATAGTGAGAACATGTAGCAAATTAACATTACTCAGTACTTAAATATATAATCACACTGTAACAAGCACACCTTAAAATACAGTGTAACCTCTCTTTATGGTCATCAGTTTTGCTGTTGTTGAGTGTGTGTTCTGTTGTTCACAGGTTACACTGGCGTCCCCTCGGCTCTCAGCTCACAGTCGTCTGTCGACAGCGAGTTAAGCACCTCGGATGACTCCATCTCCATGGGCTACAAGCTTCAGGACCTGACTGATGTCCAGATAATGGCTCGTCTGCAGGAGGAGAGTGAGTATTGTTCACCTGACACGAATCCAGACCGCGAGAGGTTTTACTGCTCACGCCAAATGCAAATAAATGTGGCATGTGGACATGCTTTCTGTTCTTGAATGTCCTTTGTTTGTTTTAAACTCTGCTTCAACAGCAAGATCTGACAGTGGTTCAGGCAAACTGTAGACTGCTGTTATTTGTGTATTGTGTGTTGAGTCTGTTGTGTAACTATTAAAAAAAGCTCAGAAGTTTCATTATTTGACAAACATTGCGTTTGTAAGGCCCGTACTGTTTGACCAGGCATTTCCTGATGTACAAAATAAAACCCTGCCTGACATTCTTCCTGTTGAATATCAATTTTTGCTCAAACACCTCACATTTAGAAAGTGCTGTTTAATATTAAGGATGAAAGACAGTAGCTTCAAGGAAAATTGTCAAAAATGACACCTCTCTGAGTTTCCTGAAGCCAGCACACTGGTATGCCTTGCATCTTTAATGCACCGCTCTGTTGCTTAGCTGTGGTCATCCTGTCACCATTGTAACTGCCCTGTCAATCATGCTGTGTCAGTCCTTATTGGAGAGAAATGAAGAGGCACGTTGATCTGCCAGTTGCATGTCTTTCATGCTGACACTCCTCGTGTGTTTGCATAATGACCGAGCGGCCACCGCCCGCGGTCTCTCTTGAAGCCAACACGGAAGTGACTAAAACTGTAATTCATCGACTGGCTGCAGAAGGGAGTCAGTCCCATAGACTCCTCATGTTAAAATGACCAACTTTACAGCAGCAAAAAAAACATGTTTACAGCCTGGTTCAAAAATGATTTTGGTCTACTGTATATATATAATTTTGCCCTTCATGACAACTGTGAGGGGGGTGAATTTTTTTTTTTTTATAACTCATCCGATTAAATTATATTAAGCCTTAAAGTTCTGCATAATTAAGGGCGTGGTCATTTGAGTGACAGGTGGATTCCGCTGTTGAGAATGCCATTGCGCTAGGTGGGCGTGGCTTCAGCAACCAGCTCCCGCCTTTTTGCCCATTTTCGATTATCCGGGAGAGTCTCGCGGTGACGCGCTGTCAAGATGATGACGGCCCGCTCTGCACACTTTGAGCTTCAGAAACGCTCTTCAGGAGTCTACGGGTGACGTCACGGACACTACGTCCATGTTTTATACAGTCTATGATAATGACACATTTAAAAGTTAACAACCAAACGTATCTACATAAAAGGTCAGTGTTATGTTGCAGATTAAATACATTGCAGGTAACACTGAATATATATTTTTTTTCGTTAGGTTACAAATGCCTTTATCGAACCTCTATAATTAACTGTTGGTCTTGCATATCTGCCATGTTTGTTTTTACTTATTTATTATTATTTTTTATTTATTTGTGTTTGTAGTTTGAAAATGAATCATCCTCCAAAGCACAGTGGGCATAATACAATTTGGGACACACTAATTCTAATTTTGAATACTATTTAGGATGGATAGTATGTGAATTGGAACACAGCATTAGTCTTCTCTCACTAATTGGACTTAAAATTTGTAGATTTTCATAGATATATCTATATTTTTTTTTCTGTAACACCTTTTTTTTTTTTTTTTTTTTTTTTTTTTTTTTTGAGCCTTCGAGCTGTGTCCATCAAACTGTGCACTAGGGATCTCATGATAAATGTAATTATTCCAGCTGCAGTGAGAAAAGGCTATAAACGATCCTTCTCTAGCCTGTTAGCCGGGACTCAATCGTTATGTTTACAGAAGTGACATGATGATGCTGCAGCATGCTCGAATTTCCCGTAAATTTCTACCAGTACCACTCAAACAAGAAAACATTATTATTATTATAAGATAACAGTTGTGATTTTTCAGGTCTCCGGCAGGACTACGCCTCTACCTCGGCCTCGCGCCGCAGCTCCTCGGCCTCCCTGCAGTCTCTGCGTCGAAGCACCAACAGCGACCAGGAGCTGGACTCCTACAGTCAGGAGGACGAGGAGGACGAGTGCTGCTCTCTGCCGCAGCGGCTCCAGCGCTACTCTCCCTCGCCCCACGGCTCGCCCCGCTGCCTGTCGCCCAGCACACTGGCCGAGTACAGCCGCCCACGCATGTCCCGCCGCTCGCTGCAGGGCCCGGGGCCCAAGAGTGAGGGTAGGCCCCTGTCCATCACACATGAAATCAAACAAATTACTTGTTCAACAGAACTGATTGTGATGCTGACTGATGAACTAAGTAATGGAGGCACTGATCATCCAGTGACAGTAATGCTGTGTTGTAGAACAAAGAATTATAATGTGAAGGGATCATGCAAATCTTTACATTATGTTTCTGAAGTTAGCTAATGACATTTTTTGCTCTAAAACATTCAAATGTGTGACCCTGGACCACAAAACCAGCCCCCTGTCACTTTTTTATGAGCCGCACTGATCCAATTTATTGTTAAGCCCCGTTTACACCAAGAACAGCGATCGGTCTCACCACATCAACGATTAGATTGAATTTGAAAGAAGAGATGTTCAGAAGTCATGAAGGCTCTGAAACAAAAACACTGCCCGTTTAATTCAGGATGAACCTTATAGGTGGACCCTGCGTAATAGCGACCCCTTTAATGCTGACTGCACTCATCTGGAGAGGAGAGGACTCTGCATGCGAGTGTTGTGAGTGTGTAAAGCAGGCCGTGTGTGTGGTTTCAGAGGAGCTCAGGCACAGCATGCCTAACCTGACCCCGCGCAGCAGCCTGCAGTCTCTGGAGGCGCTCAGAAACAGCCGCAGCATGGAGGCTAACCTACAGAGCTCAGCCAGCCGCTCGTCCCGTCTGCCCCAGTCCCCCACAGGTTGGTACCCCGCTCCTTTACCTCTCTTCAGTACTCAGAACCAAGATGATGTGTCTTTAAAGGGATAGGTCACCCAAAAGTGAAAATTCTGTCATTAATTACTCGCCTTCATGTCGTTCCAAACCCGTAAGACCTTCATGTTCGGAAAACAAAATTAGATATTTTTGATGAAATCCGAGAGCTCTCTGATCCTCCGATATCTTAACTTGTGTTCTGAAGATGAACAAAGGACTTACGGGTTTGGGAACGACTTGAGGGTGAGTAACTAATGACAGAATTTTAATTTTTGGGTGAACTATCCCTTTAACACACTCTCTTTTAAAATCACCAGCGTCCACAACCCCGTGCACAGGTGTGTGTGTGTGTGTGTGTGTGTGTGTGTGTGATCACTCCTTCACTCTGAACCATTGTTGAACTGACAATACACTGCTGGGTCAGTTTCTCCTCCCGTCCCATCCTCTCTCTCTCTCTCTCTCTCTCTCTCTCACGCCGTTAGGCTGTTCCTAAAACCTGTAGAACTGATAGTTTGAGCCGCTCTATCATGTCTTTAATGGAGCCTGCAGCGAAGATGGATTATTGTAGGCTAGCTCACAAGTTAGTGTCACTGTTACTCAAGCCGTGTGCAGCCGGACATTCAGATTGACAGCAGAAGATCTGGACTCGATCGCAGCTTTCACTGGCTTAAGAGGCTTCTGACAGACATGTCACAGCCAATCACAGTTTTGTTCATGTCCCTACAATAACAGACCCACAATAACGTTGTCTTCAGTCGTCAAGAGTCTGTGCCGTGAAATTCACATACTTCTGAAAATCAGAAAGAGTCAGTCGGTACTGCATTACTATAATATTAAAGGTTAAAATGAGCTGATTTATATACAAATACTTAAATTACACTCAGTGAAATTTTGTATAATAGTAACCATTACATAATTATTAGGTCTGGTGATTTAACACGTTCATTAGATTAATTAATTACCATATAAAATAAGGTCTGCTCTCTATATCTCTCGCGGTACTTTGATGTCATGCACCGATCGGTCTGATGGTGATGATCCGCTTCAAGACAAATGATTCAATGGACCATTCAAAAGAACCATTTACTTCACTCCTGAATGAATCGAATGAACGAATAAATGACTGAACGACTTAATGATTAAGACATTTACCACCACCTACTGGTGGAGTATCATTTCATTAAAAAATATATATTTTCCATAAAATTAATAAAATTAATTATTCAAAGTATAGTTCATCCACCCAAAAATGACAATTTAGTCATCGTTTAAAAAAAGAGTATATGTAATAAATTTTATCAAACAAAATATTTCTTGCTTCAGCTACTTTTTGTAATGTCTGTTTGATGCTTTACACAACAATGACTTTAAATGATCTTTCGGGAGTAATTTCTCAGCCAAATTTGATGTGCGATTAATTTGCGATTAATTAATCTAAAAAAATTTAATCGCTTACCAGCCGTAATGATTTTATTTCTACTCCAATTCGTTTAAACATTTAAATGGTGGCCGTCATAAAAACATGATGGATTTATTCAAACAAACATTGAAGAACAGTAAAAATTATAGTTAATATATTAAATGGTGCATATATTTAGCAAAATGTTCCTATGTAGAGAGTTAATTTCTCTATCTGACTAACAAGTTTTTTTTTTATGTTTTTTTTTTTTTTCTGAAGTAAATGTGACGTTTCATATATTGTTTACAAGTTATTACAATGTCTTTCCGCGGTTGAAACACTGATTGAGCGTTTACATGAGACAGGATACGGATTTCAGCAAGTTGTAGTCTGTCTTTTATCATATCTTCAGATATTCATTCATGTTTATTTTGTGCTGTAACTGCATGAAAGCGGTGGAGATGATCAGTTCACGTGCACCTGAGGCAATACACTGATCTTTCGCTCCACATTAATTAGCACCAAAACACCATTTATTGTTTGAATACTGTAATAAAATGGTAAGAATGTGAAATCTGAGACCCTTTCATATCAAAAGTAACAAATCATAAAGCTTTGCGAATTAAATGTGCTACAATGTTCCGTTTGTTAACTGTGAACACGCTAGACTAATCGATTCTTGGGATTTAAGAATCAATAGTTCTGTAAAAATGAGAATCTATTAATATCAAGAAATCAATCATTTTTACCCAGTGCTATTCACAAATGAGCACAACTTTGATGTACTTTGAAGCCTAAGTACAATTGCCAGAAATAAAAATGCTAAATGCAGGCTATAAAAGAACACCAGAGTCACATGACTTCAGTGTCACCAGCATTAAGACCTAAGTATACGTCTTTTATTTTTTTGTGTGTACACGTAGCCTTTCAAAGTATAGTCCATTTGAGGTTAGGGTAGTCGACACACGTGCTCTAGAAAGCGTCGTCTTTCTCCAGCGTCTGCTCTGTTTTTGTCCAGACATTATAACCGATGAAAATATACTCATTTAAACTATAGTTGTGGCTCTCTCATAACTCTTACACAAGCGTTTGTCAATGCACAGTCATCTGTTGTTGTCTTTTGATTCATTTTCTAATGTGAAATATCGTCCCGGACCAGTGCTGCCCCTTGTGGAACAACTGATTAGTGCAAAACCAAAGCAATGCGCATGTGTGACCTGTGCATACAAACTACGCACAGTTACAAAACTGGGATGGTGCGCATACAGAATGCACATACTTATTCTGGTGATGAAATTCATGTATGCGTAAAAGCAGACGTATACTTTGGCCTTTAAACTCCTAAAAGTGGACTAGTGAGTTAATGAGACCTGTTTGGTGTTAAGACGTTTAATGTCCCTTCAAACCTCTGTTATCCCAGTAAGCAACAGCCTTTTTCAAGGCAAGTAAAAGCTTTAAAAAAAAAAAATCACAAGGGGGATTTACTGGTGTATGTCATAAAATAAAATGAGCTTGAGTTCACAGACCATGATTTAAACATTTAACCAAAAGCCCAATTAAAAAAAGCCATTGACTTGGAAGCAGATGTGCTAAAATGCTAAACTCCTTTCCATATTTTTGCCTTCAAAATGACATCATCCCTGTGGCACTCAATAACAGAGGTGTAGTTTGATTTCATCTCTGTTACTAATAGTTATGTGACGTGAAAGTGGGTTAGTTTCAGCCTACAGCTCGTGTCCTGTGGGAGCTTGGTTTTGAACCAAACAAGAGTGCCATTGCAGTGTTATTGTGCACAATATTAGGCTCTGATCTTTCAGTGCAATCCTAAGAGGAGTCTTTCATCCTGCTCTTCTCTCTGGATATCCTGGGGCTGCTGTGTGTTATCACGTTTCCTAGCCTGATTGAGTGCGGAGAATAAGATCTTTTACACACACCAGTCTCTCCTGGAGGTCGCCCAAGGTTTTTCTCAGGGAATGACTTCTTCAGTCACTCGCTTTGAGACCGTTTCCTTGGCCAGAAGCTTGTTCATCAGATGGCATCCAGCTTTTCTTGAGTATTTCACCACAAACTAGACATCTTTCAGATCCTCGTCAAAAGTGAGGAACAGATCAGGGTTTATTAGGGGAAAAACTGATGTGAAATGTTCTTGTGAACGCCAACTGAAGAAAACTTTTTACAAACTTTCTGCGCTCATACCAGTAAATTAAAATTAGTCAACATTATTGAAATAGACATGCACAGAATCGTGTTAAATACGCATTTATTAAAGGCACAAATCATATTAACTGCTTTGTCATAATTGCATTACTGAATTAGATCAGTATGTTTGTGAATTCCTGGAATCTCTCTCTCTCTCGGTTTTCTTGCCCAGCGCTGTACTTCTGAACCATTAGGGATTTTTGTGGGTGTTCTGCAGATTGTTGCTCTTCAATTTAAGATGACTGTAAAAAAGGGATGCATTCAGAAACATTTTTTTATGCATAAGGACGTTTTCGAAATCATTTGTAGGAGCATTTTGGAAACACATTTAGAATCGTTCTGCACTGGGCAGAATAAAGTCTAGTGATTCTGAATCGGTTTCTTGGATTTTTGTCAGTGTGAAAGTCTCTCACACTTTTTGTAAAATTTAAACTGTTGGGTAAAATGCATCGTCTTGTGTATTTTCAGTTGCTGTGGATTTGACAGGAGTGTTTGTGATTGGCTGCTCTTGTAGGTGCATCATCTGTGAGGATGAGGGCTGATGGCCAGTCCCCTCTCTATCTGCGCGCTCCCATGAAAGCCCCGAGCTCCGTCAGCTCTGTGTCTGCGCTGCGACAGCAGGCCAAAGGGCCAGCGAGTGCCCAGGGAGGGCTGAGGAGGGTGCAGTCGCCCGGCCCCAACAATAGGGCGTCATACTCCGGCTCCAGGACCGCTGCTGTCGCCCGGCAAACGCCAGGAAGAGGCTCGACGCCCGCTTCACCTTCGTCCAGAGGCAGACTTCCACAGCCGCCCAGGAGGTGAGTCACGATCAGCGACGGAACTCGCTCATTAACCACCACAGTCTGATGAACTAGCTAGTCACTGTTTCCTGAACACGGTCGCATCTCCGTCGTTTGAACCACATTAGTTCAACAACATTGACTAATGACGTCATAACCTCTGCTATTTAACCGATTAGACATCTGTTTCGGGAAACGCTCCCCAGATACACTGCATTCGTAGCAATCGAGAAAGCTCTGTGTAACTGAGGTTACCTTTTCTCCGTAGCAGATCACTGGGGATGACCAAACCGTGTGCTCCCATCGCTGATGAAGCCTGGAAAGATGGCTGTTACTGAAGCAGCTGATTCCACAAAAGACACGGCAGAGAGAAAAATCAACACAGAGTCCCTAAAACTGGAGCTTCTTTAATGAGAGGAACGATGGATCGGACACAGTTTGCGTTCAAAGACTACAACAAATTGTAATACTTGCTTGATTTTCAGATATCAATATACTTTTATTTTCATGAGAAAGGTGAAGTATGAAAAAAGAACTTGAATAATGAAAGGTTTGATGTCCTGTAATACTTGTTTTTGTGAAACAATGTGTGGAATTTCATTCCTAAATGCTGTGGAGTAACCTGATGTTGATTTTTGCATGTTTATCTATTTTTAGAAATGAAGGATATGTGATTTTTATTTGAAAAAAAGTGTGAATTTTTAATTTGATGAAAGAATTGTTGTATTCTGTAAAGCAAGAAATGTGTTTTGTATCGTCAAGACAAACACAGTAATAGTTTCCACAAAAAATTGTTACTTTTTTTTTTATGGACATCACAGCAATGCTTCACGGTGCATTACTACTGCAACACTGATCCTGAACTCAGAGTGCTTGAAGTTTCTACACTTGCATTCCATCTAGAAGTTTGATGCCTGTATAGTCTAGGTTTAAATATGCACTAAGACAGTAAAATTAGAAATATATGAGTATGCAATGATAATGGAGTGCCTCAGAAAATCAATAAATCGATTTCAGCAATAAACCCAACAGAAGAGACTTCTTATTCACTCCAGGGAACCTGCTTAATTATGTTATCAGAAGTAGCCAGAATAGATCTGCAGTGCATGTGTTTTGTCTGAACGTGTAGATTGTATTCGTACAGCAGAACGCTAATTGCACTGTAACTTGTTTCGGAAGACAGCGCAATGTTTGTTATTGTATGAGGTGACGTAAAAGCGTGCCGCGCGTTCGCTCTGCCCCTCCCTCTGCCGTTGCCAACGAGCATTCTGATTGGCTGAGGCTAAGAAACGAGTACTCTGATTGGCTGAGGCAACGAATCGAGCAGCGTGATTGGCTCGGGCCTGGAAAAGAGCGTTCGGGGATCCTCAATGTACAGGCCGCAGTAGTGCTACCGTTGGAAAATTAACGATAATAAATCACGACAGATTCGCGGGGATTCGAAACTCTTCAACGCTCCGAAGGCAGCCGCGGAGCAGGTAAAGCGTTTTGGATTTGTGCGGCAGGTCTGTGAAACGGTCGCCGGCGGCCCAGTCGGCCTGCGCTGCGCTCGCGCGGGAGGAAGCGCCCAGCGCTCGCGACAAAACTAGTCCCTACGGCCACCACCCGCCACGCGTTTGGCTCAAAAGCAGTCATGCACGGAGTAAATGCAGAAAGTACATCTGGGCGTCGCGTTTTTGTTGCATTCCAGGTTGTGTTGTAGTCATTTACGTGTTGCCATATTAGGTAGCTAATGCTATTAGCCGTTTAGCATGTAGTGCAATGGCGGAGGGCAAGATGGCGCAGTGACGAGGCTGCATTTGCGCAAGCTTTTAACCGCGAATAAACTGGTTTCTTCTGCTATATTAAAGTGGATCTTACAACCTATATTGTATTTTGTGTATGTTTCTAACTGTATTGAGTCGATGCTACGATAGTAACTTTGTTTCGATTAAACTCTTGTCACGAATGGAGCGGTTATGCTCAATTACGAAGCCTACTAAGGCGAAGGCTGGCCTCATGAATATTAATTAGGTCGCTCGTCTTCTGCGGTGGTGCGTAAGGGCACGTAACGAAATTAATAATCATGAGCCAAGCCTTTGTCGTAGTAGGATTCGTAAATTATGTTTTGATTAGTTCATCATCATAATCTCTGACAGCGATTTCTCACACTCTCTCATACAATCATTATTATTATTATTATTATTTAATATCTCGTTACCGTTCGTCTGTTCAGGGACTAAACTTATTTTCAAACAGAGATGTATGACGTCATGATGGAAGTCCCCTCACAGCACTGTTATATTTCTCAAGTTTTTACTGAAGTCTAATGAAGTATTAGCCGTATGCAATTATGCCCAGCCACCTTACTGTTATTATTCAGTTGTTATTTTACTGCACTTATGCATAATGTTAATAAAAGTGTTATAATGGTAAGAAATCACTGTCTCACACATATATATCTAAACGTTAATAAACAACACTTTATTTTGCTGCCTTGCTTGTGTGCATTGATCTATGTTTAAGGATATTTTTTTTTCTCTCCAAATTTTATATTTGGAAACAAACAAGAATGTGTAATTAAAATCTCCCTGACGTTGTCTTTAAATTACATAAATAATAATAAACTTAATATTTCGTTCTTTGTTTCTTTCAGACACTTTCCTCCCAGATGCCAGATTCACAGATTTGTTTAATGTTTGCGATGCTTTTACATGAAGGGAACCACTGTCAGATGTGAAGGTTTGTTAAATAGCAACACAAGCGTTTACTCTCATGTGCCTGATTATTAATTATTAATGAATTATTTAATGAGTATTCATATTCATTGTGATGGATTTTCTGTCGTTTTGGTGCATTTTATATAGATCAAATATTTTTACCGCACAGATCCTTTCTTTCTTTAAGTTCTGTGTGTGTCTTACAGTGTTGTGGAGCAGTCTCAGATCATGGATCAAGGTGGAGGGATCCTGGAGCTTCACAAGGACTTAAAAATGCCCCATACAATGATAATGCCAGATTTTGGTAAGGAACCGTCACTGAGATAGCGAGTCAGTTGATTAGCTTTGCATCGAATGATGACTTTATATGTTTTTTGTTTGTTTATGATTTAACATGATTAAAAGTTTTCCAGCTTCCGTCTGCCGTGGACAGTTTGTATTTTGATGGATGAAAATAAACAGTTGATTTGAGTTCAGCAATTTTATGTAGATTTCATTTTGCTCTTGTTAAACTGTGCCGTGTGTCCTTGAGCACACACACGCTGGACGTCACTTAAAGGATTAGCTCAGCCAGAAATGAAAATTGTCATAATTTACAAATGATGGTCGTCCTTTAATAACAATTGCATTTTATTACAGGAGTGGCTCGGTTAATTGTTCCATGCGTCACTCCTGAAATTGCTATGATTGACGAAGACCTGCTTTGATTGGATACATTTGTTTGTACAAGTTATTTTATAATAATCTGAAAGCACAACTTGTGAAAAGAACTAAATCAGGGAGTGGAAATGGCAAATGAGGTAATGAGTAATCCTCTGCTGCCATCTACTGGTTACAGTGGTACTTTCATGTCATTTTCACATGAAAAGTGTTTGTTTTCCACCAGGTGGCAGAAATCATCCACTAGAGCTGAGCACGTATTTCATGTTATTTCCATGAGTGAAAATGAGAAATGTAGATCCTCTTTAAAGTGATCCTTACGGCAGAGTTGGGAATAAATAAATAAATAAAATAGTGTTTAAAAATATACTTCATTTCTCTGTGAAGTCCGAACATCCCAAGTGTGCACCATAGACACCGGCCCTCGGAGGGTTAAAGGGAGTGTTATAACAACCGAAATTGGGATTGGGGGTCACATCTTTGTCACCTTTTTTGTTTTTCGAGTTTGCATCTCTGCCTGAGAGGTTTCTGTTTCTACATTTAATATCAGTGTGTCTTCACATGACGTGGTTTAAGCGGCTCAGTTTATATGGATTCTTTTTAAGGCACCTTTATGATTTTTTTTTTGGGATTACTTAAGTTTTGGTTACCTTTATTTTCAGTAGAGAGAATGTGTTTCGAAGATTAAGTCTTTTGGGTTTGGCACGACATGAGTGTGATTAAATGATGACAGAACTTCGGAAAGAAATACCCCAATATTCATCAAGCCCTGCTTTGAAGGACTTTTCAAGCTTTACATACAGTCAAACCAAAATGTATTCAGACACCTTTCACACATTATATCACAGTTTATTCACTATGGTTTAGAAAATGGTAATAAAATATGACCAGAACTCGGAGTTAAACTGTGTCAGACCGAATTCATCTTGATAAAATATTAAGAATGATATCTGGTGTCTGTGTAATGTTTGGTTTGACCGTACGTCCGCACGTGTGTGTTGTGATGCTCCTCTGTGCAGTTGCAGGGATGGGAGGCCTGGCCCACATTGACGGCGAGCACATTGTGGTGTCGGTGCCGGAGGCTGTGATGGTGTCGGACGAGGGCATCATGCTGGAGGCTGAGGTGGTGGAGGGGCCTGACATCTGTCACGAGGACGTCATCACCACCGAGGGCGTGATCATGTCCGAGTCCATCCTGGGGGCCGAGGTGGCCATCCAAGAGGCTCTGGGCGGCACGGCTGACCTGATCGAGGAGACGGTGCCCGATCAGGTGTTTGTGGCTGAGCTCATGTCTCCTCACGATCAGAGCCCGCTGGACCACGAGCTGGTGTCCGCGGAGGTCATGGTGACGGACACGGAGACGGTCATCCAGGCGCACGACGCCATTAAAGCAGTGGATGAGGACGAGGAGGAGGACGCGAAGAGCACTTCGGAGGACTACCTCATGATTTCCTGTGAGTCTGCTGTTACATGGATTGATGGATCAGGGCTTGACGCTTACCTTTTTCCCAAGAAGCACATGTGCTCTTAAGTTGAATAAAGTTAGCAGCGCATTAAAAATTTTTTAGGGGTGCAATGCAAATATTTCTAAATGATGTGTTGTAGCTTTCGCGAACCGGACATCACTGCTATATATATATGTGTGTGTGTGTGTGTGTGTGTGTGTGTGTGTGTGTGTGTGTATATATATATAAGGAATAGCTATGTGCTTCAGCAACTAGCTCCCCATCTAAGAGGGTGTTTAGTGTCAGTGGGAACATAGTTTCATGCCACAGAGCTTCTCTTAAAACCGCAGACAGTTGACAGACTTAAAAAATGTAAAAAAGTAAAATAAAAATAAAATACTTATCCCAGTTTAATTTTTTCCCCCAGTGGTAAGTTTAAATTGTGAATTGCATGCACTAAAAAAGTTGACAGAATACACTTTCTGTACTTGTTTTGCACTACTTCAGTTACATATAGGCCTACATGTGTTCATTTAATAAAAAGCAGTAAGTGATCACTTGGTCTAGTTTTTTTTTTTTTAACTGATTAAATTGGCTGTTCAATCTAAATAGTTTTTGTTATCTTTTTAATGGGGCAGAAGAAAATCATGTTTTTTTTATTTTTTATTATTTAAATACAAATGCAACCATATCTTGATACATATTGAATATCGTAAAATTTTTTAAAATATATATAAAAATGCCCCCCTCCACCCCTCAAATTAAAAAAATACCCCTCACAAGAGACACCTAAGAGGGGAATACATTTAAAAAAAAATTAAATTCTGGCCCTAAATAAATGTCTAAAAATCTTGATTGGATCATCACTTTAAATAATTCTACATGATAAAAAGAAGGCTTAAAAAAGATCGGTATCGGTGACCGTATCGGCAGATACTGCTTTCTGTGATCGGCCTCAAAAATCCTGATCGGAGCACCCCTAAAAATAAAGATGGCATCTGAAAGTTGCGTTTGGTGGACAGTTTGTGCATAAATGTATATTTCTGACTAACGTTTTGCACTTTTGATATTATTTCTAGTGAGACATCAGTATTATAGCAATTAAATATTTGTTTAGATCATTAAACCGTTATGCTGCCTCGAAGCCTGTCTGAAATCAGTTTCACGAGGTGCCTTCATGCAAAAACGCTCCCTGCAGTGTCATTGCCTCATAAGGCTGTCGGATGCAGCCATGGTTTATCACAATATATAATTAACTCTTTACAGGGTAACGTCAGCATCAGTGCTCTCTAGTACCCAGTGTGTGTGTTCATTCAGCGTGTCTCCTTCACTCGTTCCACCTTTCTTCTCATCTGTGCTCATTTAAATTACATTGTTGCCTTTTTAAAGTTCAATAATCATATGAGGCTGTATCTCTGTTTTTCCATGAATAACTGGAAGAAATTAATGAGTTTGTTATAGGCTACTGTGTAAGTTAGGCTGTTTAAGAAATTGTTTTTGCACTCATGCTCCTAAACACATTTTCCAGTTCGTACACCTCTATTTTTAGTCACATATGCGAGTGAAAATGCTTGCCCTGTTGAGCCCAGTGGATGGATTGATTGGATCCACAGCAGTGTTTGATGTGTGGCTTCTTTGCAGTGGATGAGGTTGGGGAGAAGCTAGACATTGGAGACGCACCTTTAAAGATCACCACAGATGTGGGCCAGGACGACGACGGCTCGAAAGAGGATGAGTTCAGCTCGGAGGTCATCAAAGTTTACATCTTTAAGGCAGATGGAGATGAAGATGTGGAAATAGGTAAGGAGCACATTTCACATCTGTACCTCAAACTGATTGCATAAGGGCTGCAACAGACGATTATTTTGCTAATCGATTTATCTGTCGATTATTAGAACAATTAATCGACTAATCGTTGATTATTTCACTTTCATGAAGTAATGGTTTCCCCCACTTATAAAAAGATTTTATCATTAGGTAGCTCCACACTGGAGAGCTGCATTATAACAGAAAATCAAGTTGTAATTCTAACTGAAAGTGACACTGACTTTTCATGTTTAATGCTATAAAGCTGCTTGATTTAAGGATATCTACTGCATAAAGTACAGTTTAAAAAATTGTGACGTTTACTGGAGTATCGAACTGAAGAGCTCGTGCAAACACCCACATCACTGTAATCTGATGCTTTCTTAACTGCTGCTTTCTCACCGCTGTCAGGTCTTGTTGTGTTTATTTTGTTATTGAGAGCAAAGCTGCGTTTGCTCCGAAGCGCTGTGTCCTCTTCTCTTGAATTGCATCCAGGAGGGCTGATGTACAGTCTTGCGATACAGCGCCACACTGGTCAAACCGCATTATTGTAGGCTCTTACATTAGCTCATATAAGATCAAATGACTATTTATCGTCAATTTTTTGTTGTCGATAATGTCGACTAACCGTTTCAGCCCTAGATTCCATACTGCTTGTGCAATCACTGTTATTGTTGCTTATTAAGTTTATGGAATTGAAAGAAACACCAACAGGTACAGAAACCTAGTTAAAGGGATACTTCATTCAAAAAATATTTAAAAATTCACTATTCTAATTCTATTTAAAAAAAAAAAAAAAAAAAAAAATTCTAACTACCTTTTTAATCTTTTTGTATTCTATCTATTTTCTTTTCATTTATTATACAATTATAAAAAAAAGACCTCTATCACTAGCTTGCTCTATTCTTTTTCTATTCTATCTGTTTTCTTTTTATTTATTATATTATTTAAAAGCCCTTGCTACGTACAGTATACTGTGTTTAAGCTAACTGAGACTTGTTATAGCACTTGTATATCATTGCTCTTTTGTTGTTTTTGATTGCTTCCATTGTCCTCATTTGTAAGTCGCTTTGGATAAAAGCGTCTGCTAAATGACTAAATGTAAAATGTAAATGTAAAAATAAAAATTTGCTGTTAATTTACTCAGTCTTAGGCCATCTGAGATGTAGGATGTGACTCTTTCCTCAGTAAAACAGTAAAGAAGATTTTTAGCTGAAACTGTGATCATTGATGATTCATAAAATACAAATCAGCGGCTGCCCGTCTTTGAGAATTACAAAAAGGTTATCTGGGAACACAAAATTGATACCCGTGGCTCCTGACAATGAAGTCTTATGAAGTGAAACGATCAGTCTGTGCAAGAAACTGAACATTGTTTACAACATTATTCCCTGTAATCCAGAGCGTCAGGTAAACGGGGAAATGTTATTATTTTATGTGAACTGATTCTTTCAGACAGTTTGTTTCAATTAACTGGTTTAGTTCACTAGTTCATTTATGTAATCATGCAATGGCGTCACGTATACTCCGTTTACATACTCTGGATTACAGGGAATATTGTTGTAAACAATGTTCAGTTTCTTGCACAGACTGATCGTTTCACTTCATAAGACCTCCATATATCATCAGGAGCCACGGGAATTCATTTTGTGTTTCCTGTATAAGCTTTTTTGACTCTCAAAGTGACAGTGATGACTCTGTGTGGATTGTGTTGTAGGCAGCACAGAGGTGGTGGCAGAGAGTGATTTTCCCAACGGGCACACGGCGCTGGAGCCGGCCGGTTCAGGCAGGCTGTCCAGAGAGAAGATGGTCTACATGGCTGTGAAGGACGTCAGCCAAGGAGAGGAGGATATCAGTGAGTTCTCCATCTCTGATTAAGAAGAGTAACAGGTGCACGCAGCAACTCAGAAATGTGTGTTATGTTTATGCTGTTCTCTGTCCTGAATGTAGACTGTTCGGAGATGACTGACCAGGTGTATATGGAGGTCATAGTTGGGGAGGAAGAAGCTCCTGCTATCACTGAAGCGCAGCTGGAGGACACACCCGTTAACAAGACCTTTGTTCCTGCTGCCTGGGCGACTGCTTATGGTCCTTCACTTTATTTATATTGCAGGCAGAGATAGAAATCGCTTTATATGAATAGTCCACCAAAATTGAAAATTCTAGCTGAACTCAGTGTAGCATAATAGTATCATACTTGGTACTCCAAATATGACTATATTCAAAATCTTGTGAAGCCACATGATAGTTCAGGGTAAGGTTTCAACAGAATCCTTTTGACTAAATTCCTGGCGAATGTCAAGAGAATATTTAAGTTAAAATTTCAATAATTGAACAGTACATTGCATGGTTCTCTGATGATGGCTAATAGTCACATGACATTACAGGAAAACAATTTGTTTAGTTATTGTCTTTTTTTGATTGTTTTTATATTAAGTATTTGAAATCTTATTATTTTTTACAGTATAGGGCTGGTCAAAAATTATATATATATATATATATATATATATATATATATATATATATATATATATATATATATATATATATATATATATTTTTTTTTTTTTAGTATTACAAAATAATATACTGCTTACTATAAAAGTGTCTTTTAAGGATCTTCACTTCCAGTCTTTCCAAAAAAAAAAAAAAGGCTTAGTTGTTTTTGACTAAAAAAAAGCAAACAAAAGGAAATCGTGTTTGCATTGACTTCGTAGCTTTAGTTTAAAGTGAAAGCAGCACATCAGACTGAATCACAGCCTTTTGCAATTTGATGTATATATTGCAATCCTATTTATTTTAATGTAACATTTTTTCCACTGAATTGTTAGGTTTGCAAACTCACAACTGGGAAACCCTGCAATAACTGATGACAGAATTTTCATTTTTGGTTCTCGGTCACTATCGGCCATCTAACTTAACATTTATAGAGACATTCTCTTTTCCTTTTAGTGCATTTATAGCGTGTAAATGTCCAATCCAAACTCCTTACCAGGCATGGCTTTCCCACAGGAAGCAGTCTTGAAAGTAAGAATGGTGCGGCCACTCCCTACCTACAGATCTCTGACAGCATCAGCACAAGCCGAGCACTTAAACAAAAGATCAAGAAGAAGAGGAGAGGAGAGACACGCCAGTGCCAGACAGGTATGATCTGCTGCTAGTGCTAGAAAGTTTTTAAATGTACATGAACAAAACAAAAACATGAACAAAAAATTCCCCAAATATTATTTACGCGTCTCATATGGGAAGGGAATGATTTGCTAGTAGACACGATTAAACTGAATGAATTCAACACCTAGTATACTGTACACTGTGGTTGTGTACATCTTTAGCACAGTTCTCCTTTTCATGCATTTTTAAGCTTTGCCAGTTTACATTTTAAAGAAATCTTGAACAGTTCAAGCACAGTAAGACACAGTTGAGACATCAGTTTGGTCATAACAACCTTATTTCCATATCAATCTTCTGGTATATATATATATCGTCATTGGCTAGAAGACTGAAACTTTGTCTTCATCTCACACAGAAACACAAATTGCAGTCAAATTATTTTTTTCAGTCAAAGTTTTATTTTCAAACTTGATGTTGTGATACATTTCAGAATTTTTGCTTCTGTTATATGAAGTTTAACTGTAATTTAATTCCTTTCCTTAAACGGGTGGTTGATTGTGATTCCACTTTTTTTTTTTTACTTTAATTAGTGTGTAATGTTGCTGTTTGAGTATAAACGATCATATCTGTAAAGTTACAGCGCTGAAAGTTCAGTGGAAATGGAGATATTGTCTTTTAAAGAAAAGTCTATTTAGTGCCTACAATTACGACTGGTAGGGACTACAACGAACTACTTCCCGTGTTAGTGACATCACACACCCTGCAATTAACATAAACCCCGCCCCCGGGAACACCCAACAAAGGGGGCGAGGCTATGTTGTGTGGCTTTCCCTCCGGAGCACATGCAACTATTGCCTGTAATGGTAAGGGGCGTGATGTTTCTGGACAACATGCAATACACGGTTAATAAATCACTGACAAAAACACTGGGCCAGCTAACCAATCTGAGTCCATTGTGTATTTATGAGGGACAGGTATCATAGAAACAGGAAGTCAACCAGCCATTCAAATGAAAATGGAGCGGCGTAGAATAAAGGTAACATATATGAAAAATAAGGCAGCATGAAATCATGTTACACTGCACCCCATAAACACAATCAAGATTACAGAAAAAGCAGTCAACCACCCCTTTAAATCTGAACAACTGTTGCAATTTTGCTGCACTAGGTGTCTGAGAATTAATGTTCATGTAATAGAGCAATAATAGCAAATAATAATGATAGTTTAAAAAAAAAAAAAAGAAGTTCTTGAAGGGGTCATCGGATGCTCATTTCCACAGGTTGGTATGATTCTTTAGGGTCTTCATGAAAAGTCTATAACATGCTTTGAGTAAAATTTCTCAGTGGAAGTGTATAAAAAACATCCTTTTTAACCTGACCAAAAACACAGCGAGCCGTTTTGGTGCATGTCCCTTTAAATGCTAATGAGCTTTGCTCAGCCCGCCCCACTCTTCCATGGGGTGATGAGCATTACTTGCAGAACTTGCTAACTAGCACATTATTAGAAAACGGGATTTGCAAAGATTCGTACAAATTCATAATAAAATTGATTTGTGTGAACATGGACACATTTATGTAGATCGGGGGCGCCTTCCCTTCAAAAACAAATGTAGTCCACTGCGTCTTCAGCGGCTCAGATGTGGGGAGTAAATGATGGCTGCAATGTTCATTACTACATCTAACATCACAATACCTCAATCTCTTAGGAGACATTCTAGTCCACACCTGCTCTGGCTTCGAAACAATGGTGGACTGATGACAGCCCACTCAGGGCTCAGTCAACAATCGTGGGAGGGGCCTGGGTCTGTGTGACGTCAAAAAAACACTGGGTGGATTTTTATCATTATAGGGTGGATGTGTACACTAGGGGTGTGAATCTGCACTGGTGTCACGATTCAATTCGATTTCATGTTGCATCACGATTGTATCAAATTTATTCTGTGCATTTTTATTAAATTAGATAAGCAGGCTGCTTTTTAAAAATATTTATGTTAATTAATATATTAATGAATAATTATTTATTGTTAAGAATTAAAGAAAATATGATTTTAAAACATACAAACAAATATAAAGTAATAAAGGGGGAAAAGACAGTTATAAGTGATAAACAAAAAGCACTTTCAGTATCTAAGAGTGCTTTAAGTATCCGAAAGCTTACAGATAATCATAGTTATGGGTTTTTAATTTCTCCTCAATATTATTGCTGTTTAATTATTACTGATGAGATCATAGACGGTGTCAGCTTTAATAGGCTGCATTCACACTGATGCACAGATCTGTTTCGACCTATCAGATGTTTTGTCCTGTTCTGAAAACATAACTGACTGTTTACAAATTCATTTGAAATCATAAAAGTATTCGGAGTGCATTTAACCGCAGCCGTGAGCTTCAGAACAAACAAACACAAAGCGCAGGTGAAAGTCTGTCAGTACCTGAGTTTCATGCATCTAATACACACTGCTTTCCAAACGGCATAAATGAAAACATACCTAAAGTAAAAGACTAAAATAACAGTGAGTGGAAACACTGCCAAGCAAAGCGCACACGTCTGAAGCCTGAATAGAGAGAGTAGAGAAGCCTGAATAGAGACAAGTGCGTATATGAATGATGTCAGTAGGCTATAAACAATTATGGTCTATTACTGCATCGATGCAGAATCGTCAGCATCACGATGCAACAATTAATTTCAACACCCCTTGTGTACACACAGCCAACACACATTTCACTTCAGTTTTGCATCTGATAACCCCTTTGATGGTGAAGTTGACCCCCTCAGTCTGCTCATAAAGCCTCCTCAAATGTGGCTGTTTAAAAGGGAATTTGTCCTTTCATTTTTGTTTTTTCTTGTTGGATGTCCTGTCTCACAACAGAAGTCCATGCTCTCTCTCTGTTTCAGCTGTGATCATTGGTCCAGACGGGCAGCCCCTGACCGTCTACCCCTGCCACATCTGTGGCAAGAAGTTCAAATCACGCGGTTTCCTGAAGCGCCACATGAAGAATCACCCGGACCACATTTTCAAGAAGAAGTACCAGTGCACCGACTGCGACTTCACCACCAACAAGAAGGTGAGTTTCCACAACCACCTGGAGAGCCACAAGCTGATCATCAAGAGCGAGAAGATCCCGGAGTACACCGAGTACACGCGGCGCTATCACGAGGCCAGCCCGCTCAGCTCCAACAAACTCATCCTGCGCGACAAGGAGCCCAAGCTGCACAAGTGCAAGTACTGCGAGTACGAGACGGCCGAGCAGGGCCTTCTCAACCGCCACCTGCTGGCCGTGCACAGCAAAAACTTTGCGCATGTTTGCGTCGAGTGCGCCAAGGGCTTCCGGCACCCGTCGGAGCTCAAGAAGCACATGCGGACGCACACGGGCGAGAAGCCCTACCATTGCGAGCACTGCGACTTCCGCTGTGCAGACCAGTCCAACCTAAAGACTCACATAAAGAGCAAACACGGCACTGACCTGCCCTTCAAGTGCGGCCACTGCCCGCAGGCCTTCGCCGACGACAACGAGCTCCAGAGGCACACGGAGATCTTCCAGGGCCATAAGACTCACCAGTGTCCGCACTGCGAACACAAAAGCACCAACTCCAGCGACCTGAAGCGTCACGTCATCTCGGTGCACACCAAAGACTTCCCGCACAAGTGCGACGTCTGTGAGAAGGGCTTCCACAGACCCTCCGAACTGAAGAAGCACGCAGAAACGCACAAGGGGAATAAAGTGCACCAGTGCAGGCACTGCGACTTTAAGACGTCGGACCCCTTCACGCTGAGCCGCCACATTCTGTCCGTTCACACCAAGGACTTGCCGTTTAAGTGCAAGCGGTGCAAGCGCGGATTCAGGCATCAGAACGAACTGAAGAAGCACATGAAGACGCACAGCGGTCGCAAGGTCTATCAGTGCCAATACTGCGAGTACAACACTACGGACGCTTCGGGTTTCAAACGGCACGTCATATCCATCCACACTAAAGACTATCCGCACAGGTGTGACTATTGCAAGAAGGGTTTCAGGCGGCCGTCGGAAAAGAACCAACACATAATGCGGCATCACAAAGAAACCCTGCTATAACGCTCTTTCTTTCTGCTCCACAGCTACACGTGTCATTTACGGCCCTCTTATTTAATGCACTGGTTCTCAACTGCAGTCCTCAGGACACACTGCTCTGCACATTTGTCTCCCTTATTTATCGCACCTGATTCAGATCATCAGCTCGTTTAGGAGAGAGACCCATGAACTGAACTGAGTGTGTCCGATAAGAGAAACATCCAAAATGTGCAGAGCAGTGGGTCCCGAGGACTGGAGTGGAGAACCACTGATTTAAAGTGTAAAGAAACATTTATCACAGAAGTGGCTAACGGTATGGTCTTGGTCAAAATGATCATGTCACACCTCTCGCGGTCTTTGAAGAAAACAGGGATGCCTATATTTTTATACTTTGCTTAAATGCTGTTAGCAAATCGAATCCTCTATATTAAAGGAATAGTTCTCCCAAAAATGAAAATGTACTCGCCCTCATGTTGTTCCAAACATGTTCTCCAGAGGATAAAAGACGTTTCACAGAACGTTGTTTCATTAACTAATAACATCTACCGATCAGTGTCTGTCAGGATTCAAAAAGGATGAAAAAGCACCATAAAAGTAGACTTTGTGCACTTTTTATGTTCATTTTAAACTTTGAGAGCTTCTGGTTACTGTAAACTTTTGAATAGAAAAAGCAGCACAGTGATTTTGTGCTCCATGGAAGAAAATTACTTGGGTTTAGAATGACATGAGGGCGAGTAAATGATAACAGTTTTCTTATATGGGTGATATATTCCTGGTCTGAGCATCATCATAGACCTTAGTCAGGATAGACGACATATTGAATTTCACAAAGTGAGGCTAAACGTACAGTCTTTATAATGACATGCACTTTATAAACCTAGATCGCGTGTCATTTAAAAGCTGTTAATGAAGTTTTTGGTCTACTGAAAGACGTTTCATCAGCTGTATGATTGGTATGTTGTTAAACAACATTAGTCTACTGATTCCTCACTAATTAAATCCAGCGCTGTCCTGACTAAAGTCTATCAAGACAGACACTTTCCTTTTCTCTCCAAAGTCATTCAATAATTAGATGTATTTTACCAGCTTGTATGTCCAGGTTTTACTGCACCTTTTACCGTTTTATACCCATCATGATGTTACTTTGAGCAGTTCTGTTGTGGTATCTGAAACTGTACGATTTAAACCAGTGCATTTTCTCTGTGATCTTTGGCGTTCCTCAACTTTGTGAATACCACTCACCAAATTAAATTACAACATTTGTGTAAAATGAAACGTTAACAACACGGCGAACATGCACATACTGCCAATTATTTCTGAGCTCGAGTCATGCCTTACATGTATTTTCTTTGCACTGAATTAAGTATGAATCGATTGTGAATATTTTTAGCAAGTTTCAGTTACGCTATAATAGATGTATACATTAACAAATGCAAATCACATTAAGAGCACCTTTTGCTGTTATAATGTCACTTTGAGTTATTTATTTTTTAGCGAGAGGGCAAACGTAGACACGACATCCTAAAGCAGAAGCCATCCTTCAGTCCCTTCCCAGCAGTACTTGCGTGTAAAAGACCTCAGCGATTCATGCCTTGATATCTAACTCTTGTTGACCTGCGTAGCTATGACTGTGGCTCTCACATAGGGTGGATTTGGAGGGGCGGTACTTCCTGTCAGTCATGTTTTTGTCAGACATCCTAATCTGTAATGCATACTCCAACGTCATCATGTGTAAAAACCTTCGTTATAAACTCCGTCTCCGAAGAAAAAGTATTTTTAGACATTGTGGTGAAATTGAAAGAGTGGGTGATTTGCAACAGCTTTAAAAGGTTTAGTTCACAATAATTCAGATTCCTAGAAATTACAAGACGCCACTTCTAATGGTTCATCATCTGGACAGATGGAAATCTCACTGAAGTTACAGCGTGAATGGATGTAGCAAATTTTGCTTTCTTTGTAGTTTAATTGGTTGTATTAAGTTCAAACTGTGTTTAATTGATCAAGTACTTTCAAAGTAATCATCCATTTGATCCCTGGACTCAATCACATGAATCACTCTCATTCATGAACCACAAGGAGAACTGTGTGTAAATAATAACCATTCTTGCGTAAATCAAGACGCAACCGTTCACGTAATCGTTTATGAAGGACTCACGGATTCGTTCTGCTGGTGTTTGGTGAATGAGGTTTGTGGCTCTTGAAATGCGAAATAAAATTCATGCATTTCAGTTATTTTCTGACAGGTGGACTACTGGTAAGAAGGAATCAAAAATCTTTTTTTGTTTTCAGAAATGGTTTCACACTCAGGTATTTCCTTGACGTTTAGCAAATAGCACTTTTCAGATGTAAGATATTAACACAGTCTAAATAAATCATTCAAGGAAAATCATTTTAATCCGCTTATAAGTGTTGTATTATGCCATTAAAGTGGGTAATTACACATACTGTATTCTGTTACTGTGTGCGTCTCAATCTCTTCCCTAGTTCAGTGTTACTCATCAGGGAAACACAATAATTCTGGAACATTAAGTCCCTGAAAATCCCACAATCCACCACAAAAATCAGGACTGATAAACAAAACACAAATCGCATGAGCCTACTCAATAAATATAACATTCGGTAGAAGAGTTAAAGACAAGCATCTGTTTAATTACACTGTTCCTGCAGGTCTCCAAATGTCTCATTCGCCCTTCCTCAAACCGAATAAAACCGAGTCGTAAATCTTTATATTAATTACATTAAATCTCACATGCACTGCAAAACAATGAACGTCTTCCTCAGTATTTCTGTCTTGTATCTAAACATCCTTAAATCAAGATGCATTTACTTGAAATGGAAATTGAACATAAGAGGTCTTGTTTTCTGAAAAACGGGACAAAATGAAGTGAGTAAACGAGAACAAACATATCCGTGGGGTATGGATCTTGTTTTCCCTTTGAATTAAGCTCATATTTCTGAGCCCACTGGCAGGTGTTTGTTCTAGTTTAATCAAACTCTTATATTATAATTACAAAGAAATCCAGATCAGTTTGAAGTTGTATTTTCAAACTTTGAAGCGTTGCTACAAGACATTTTGCAAGGCGTTACATTTAGAGAACATTGATATTTTGTGTTCCATTTGATTATTTGTAATTACAGTTAAGCTAAAATACTGCAGGAATATTGAAAAGAACAAAGGCTTTCATAATGTACTGTAAGCTGCATAAAAATCTTGGCAGGAGGATATGGTGTAGGGAGCTGATGGAGATGCTCTTCGAGTGCTTTGTATCATCTCCGAGTTTACTCCCAAACGCATGACTGTCTGTTCAGACTATCCTCAAGGCTTCTGTGGATTTACTCGAGAGCATTTGACACCATGTACTCTAAATGTGTTTACATTGCATCTCCATTTAAAGAACATTTGTGAACTTGGACCACAAAACCAGTCGTAAGGGTCATTTTTAAGTTTGTACATGATCTGAAAGCTGAATAAATAAGCTTTCCATTGATGTATGTTTTGTTAGGATCGGACCGATATACAACTATTTGAAAATCTGGGCATGTATTCACAAAACATCTTGAGGCTAAAAGTAGCTCATAATTCGCCAAATAAAGGAGAAAATCTTAAAAATAATGGGTGTGTCAGTCCTAAATTTTTGCTCTAGGAGTGTTTCACAAAGTGTTCTAGCTCTAAAACTACCTCCTAAATCTGTGAAAGCTGAGCAGACTATCCTACAATAGCTGTTGCTGGCAGTCTGCCTCAGAACGTAAACATTTCAGAAACATTTGATGATAATGAGCTTTTATAAAGGTATTGCCTTCAGTTTTGAAGGTTATCCCAACTCCAGATTTTCCTTTGATTATATCCATATTTTCATTAACCAGGTGGGCAAGAAGTAACAGCTGTTCTTGAATCCAGTTTGGTTTTCTTAGGTTTGCATGTCTTACTATCAGCCATGATTACTCTACTATATTAATTAAAAGGCTGTTTATATGCATATTCACTAATTATGAGGATACGTGTAGGAGGCTGACAATTAGCTGAACATATACTTGTTTAATTAGTGACTCTTAGCATGCATTTTAAAATCTTTATTGAATGTGGCAATTAGCAGTTTTATTTTTAAACCTTTATTTAAATATGGCAACATAACACTGTGCTCTGCAGTATTTCTATGAATAAATCTTTGACAGAGACTATCAGCCAATCACTGTGTGCATAGTTAATAAGCATGCTGACATCATCCATAGCAACGAGGTCAGCACCGCCCCCTTACTCTGAGCTTAAGACTTCTGTCTATTCCTTAGTAAAAGTTTGTCTCAGCAGCTTTGTGAACAGGTTTTAAGAAAAAAATCATTGCTAAAAACTTTTTCGGCTATTTAGGAGAACTCTTAAGCCTGTGTTATAATTTCCGCGTCCGTGAGTCTGCTAAGTGTCTGTTATGGTATGCGTGTCGTAAAAATCGTCATCGGAGAGTATGCGCGGAGGCTGTGAGTGGACATCCACATACCTCCCATTTTTTGTGACCATTTTCCAGTAGGCTTCAAAAGCACCAATTGCACATGTGCAGGCTGTGTGAAGAAGCCCATTGCTACTCGAACCTGTGCAATCCGTTGATAAAACAATATAAAGACAGCCAGATGTGCAATAATTCTGGGCAATTGTTTGTTCACATGTTTGTTACAGAGTGGACTATCAGCATATGCTTTTGGTAGTATAAATACAAGTAGTCTGCGTCCGGATTGCACACAGGCTTTAGCGGTAAGATGTTTTGTGAATATGGGCCCTGGAATCTGAGGGTGCAAAAAAAAAATTCTAAACATTGAGAAAATCGCCTTCAAAGTTGTCCAAATGAAGTCCTTAGCAATGCATATTAGACTACTTAAAAAAAAAAAAACTTAAGTTTAGATATATTTACGGTAGGAAATTTACAAAATATCTTCATGGAGCATGATCTTTACTTAATATCCTAATGATTTTTATCATTAAAAAATAAACAAAAATTTGACCCATACAGTGTGTTTTTGGCCATTGCTACAAATACGCATGTGCTACCAAGTTTTATGGTCCAAGGTCAAATTTATGTAATTACATTTACATTTACAGTAGGACACCCATAAACCTCGCCATGTCCCAACCTTAATAACGGCAAATGTCAATCTCCGAAGAGTTACATTATATCACTGTATCAATTTTTATTTACTCATTTGTTTCTAAACACAACGTGGTTAAATGAGACACAATATAAAGTGGCATTCTCTTAACTGTACTGGAAAAATATTAGAGAAAAAACAGGTCTTGCTTCAGTATATCTGCTAAAGTCCCTGTCACTATTGCTCCTATTTGATGTTTATTTACTGAAAGTAACAAAATCCAGCTGTTAAACTGCACTTAGACATTATGCTGACAAAAGATTTCAAAAACTCCCCAAACCTCACATCAAATGAATCAGACCATGAGCAGCATTCTCGGAATGATAAGCACCTTTTTCAGTGAGCCCAAAAAATAAAATCATGTGAAGTGCTCAACATAAAAGTATATGGTAACAATTTATTTTAAGGTGTCCTTGTTACACGTTATACTGTATCTTCTTACTATTAAAATAATTATAAATTATGCATAATTACATGCAAGTAACCCCAAGATAAACCCTAATCCCAACCCTGTAGTAAGTACATGTAGTTAATTAATACAACTCAGTACTTAAATGTATAATTATACTGTAAGAAAGAAAATAACCTTAAAATAAAATATAACCATGTATATATTTAGGTGTAGCCATAAATATATTGAATACCACACCAAGAAAGCAAACGGATACCCTTCAGACATGCAACTTAATTTTTTTTTTTTTTTTTTTTTTTTTTAACCCATTAGGGTTAGACCCTTTTTCTTGAATTTAATAAATTGAGTGTAAGGCGTTAGATAATGCTTTATATCCTGACCTTAACTGATGTATTTTAACAATGTGACAACCATGAATGTATTTAAAAAAATAAAAATAAAATAAATTATTCTACTTTTAAGTATTGTTTGCAGACGCAAAAAAAAAAAAAAAAAAATACAATAATTGGGTATCGACAGCATCTAAAACAAAAATCATTTACATCAAGAAGTACAAATGTTTATGAATCCTTAATATAATTTGATCATCAATTCAATAGAATCAACTATTAACTATATATAATATTTAGGCCTATATAGATAGAGAGAGAGAGAGATTGAGAATTTGTAATAATATATGTTATGTGTATATTGTTTTTGATGCTCTCAATACATTCATATTGTACAATCCAGTGTTTTTTGTGACCTGAAGTGTGAATGGTTATAACCATTAACAACTCTACTACTGATTTAATTTTGTGCTGTACTTTGTTTGTTTATGGTTTGTTTGTGTTTGGATGAGGATGAAAAAAATATTATATCTTTTTATATGTGATATTTTTACATTAATAATTGGTTAATTACAGTGTTAATAAATTAAGAACTTGCTGTTTGTGTTTAGCCTATTAATGCATTACCAATGCATCTAGTTGATAATCTATGAATTAAATATAGTAGATTGCAAGTGATTTAAAAATGCTTTGTTACTGTGTACTTTTACGTGTAACCGGTAAGGGTGTAAGTCAATATATTAATAATATAGATTAATATATATATATATATATATATATATGTATGTATATGTATATATATATATACAGGTCCTTCTCAAAAATTAGCATATTGTGATAAAAGTTCATTATTTTCCATAATGTAATGATAAAATTAAACTTTCATATATTTTAGATTCATTGCACACCAACTGAAAATATTTCAGGTCTTTTATTGTTTTAATACTGATGATTTTGGCATACAGCTTATGAAAACCCAAAATTCCTATCTCAAAAAATTAGCATATTTCATCCGACCAATAAAAGAAGAGTGTTTTTAATACAAAAAAAGTCAACCTTCAAATAATTATGTTGAGTTATGCACTCAATACTTGGTCGGGAATCCTTTTGCAGAAATGACTGCTTCAATGCGGCGTGGCATGGAGGCAATCAGCCTGTGCTACTGCTGAGGTGTTATGGAGGCACAGGATGCTTCGATTGCGGCCTTAAGCTCATCCAGAGTGTTGGGTCTTGCGTCTCTCAACTTTCTCTTCACAATATCCCACAGATTCTCTAGGGGTTCAGGTCAGGAAGTTGGCAGGCCAATTGAGCACAGTAATACAATGGTCAGTAAACCATTTACCAGTGGTTTTGGCACTGTGAGCAGGTGCCAGGTCGTGCTGAAAAACGAAATCTTCATCTCCATAAAGCTTTTCAGCAGATGGAAGCATGAAGTGCTCCAAAATCCCCTGATAGCTAGCTGCATTGACCCTGCCCTTGATAAAACACAGTGGACCAACACCAGCAGCTGACATGGCACCCCCAGACCATCACTGACTGTGGGTACTTGACACTGGACTTCAGGCATTTTGGCATTTCCTTCTCCCCAATCTTCCTCCAGACTCTGGCACCTTGATTTCCGAATGACATGCAAAATTTGCTTTCATCCGAAAAAAGTACTTTGGACCACTGAGCAACAGTCCAGTGCTGCTTCTCTGTAGCCCAGGTCAGGCGCTTCTGCCGCTGTTTCTGGTTCAAAAGCACACGCCTGTGCACGGTGGCTCTGGATGTTTCTACTCCAGACTCAGTCCACTGCTTCCGCAGGTCCCCCCAAGGTCTGGAATCGTTGATCCTTCTCCACAATCTTCCTCAGGGTCCGGTCACCTCTTCTCGTTGTGCAGCGTTTTTTTGCCACACTTTTTCCTTCCCACAGACTTCCCACTGAGGTGCCTTGATACAGCACTCTGGGAACAGCCTATTCGTTCAGAAATTTCTTTCTGTGTCTTACCCTCTCGCGCTTGAGGGTGTCAATGATGGCCTTCTGGACAGCAGTCAGGTCGGCAGTCTTACCCATGATTGCGGTTTTGAGTAATGAACCAGGCTGGGAGTTTTTTAAAAGCCTCAGGAATCTTTTGCAGGTGTTTAGAGTTAATTAGTTGATTCAGATGATTAGGTTAATAGCTCGTTTAGAGAACCTTTTCATGATATGCTAATTTTTTGAGATAGGAATTTTGGGTTTTTCATGAGCTGTATGCCAAAATCATCAGTTTTAAAACAATAAAAGACCTGAAAATATTTCAGTTGATGTGCAATGAATCTAAAATATAAGAAAGTTTTAATTTTATCATTACATTATGGAAAATAATGAACTTTTTATCACAATATGCTAATTTTTTTAGAAGGACCTGTATATATCATTATAATATATATATATATATATATATATATATGTATGTATATGTATTTTCAGAGCACTCATTATGAATTCGATCAGTTGATCTCATAGCCAAAACTAAGCTGAAAATGTTACTTTTAATAATCTTTATTGCTTTAAAACATGACCTTACACACAAAAAGACCACAGTGAAGCAAAAACACTGACAAGAACTCAAAGAACTAAATATGAACACATACAACAAAAATGAAGCACAGTGACAAATCTCATTTTGGCAACGCAACTAGTCTTTGACACAAACTATGTCTGAAAAAAAGTATAAACATGAGGATATTGTTTGTATTTTATAAAAATAAACATGTTCCATGCTATATTATACTCTAAAATATAGTTACTATTCATCTCTGGTACATACTACTATAAATCATAAGATACATGTGATTTATCTTTAAAATAAAAAGTTTTGATAAATATTTGCAATGTTCTTTTCAGAATGACTTTAAGCTTCACAAATATCTCATGTTCTTTACATGTTTTTTTTTTTGAGCATAGAATAATTATACTTTTATACTGAAATATTGTAAAACACTAGACTGTATCTGTACTCTTATTGATCTTTTAATGATACAAGTTAACCCAAACCCAGCATTAAACAATCTATTAGTTATTGGCTTGACAGAGCCCACTTCATTTGGTTCTATTTTTAAAGTAGGGATAACATGCAAGACACCAAAACAGTGAGATGCTAATTGTTTAAATGTCACAGCAGTAGAGCCTTGTATGGGATTATAAAACCATAATTTAACCATTTATATCCTAGATTGGAAGAGGAGACAGAAAAGTTTTCAGACATAAGACAGCAGTTGGTTTTATTAAAATTTAACAACTATTCTGTGTGTGAAGGGAACGGGGTTATGGTATCAAGAGTGCAATGGATGGTCACATGTGGCTAAAAATAAAGTCTACATGACTTTGATGGGATAGGAAAACAAAGCAATATTCAAAAACGGGGTTATGTACTTATATAGGCTATACTAGGAAAGAAATGTGACCCTGGACCACAACACAAGTCTTAAGTGTCAATTTTTTGAAATTGAGAGTAAGTGCAAAAGTTGTCCAAATTAATTCTTAGCAATGCATATTACTAATCAAAAATTAAGTTTTGATATATTTACAGTATGAAATTTACAAAATACAGACCTGCCAACCTGTACGCATTTTGCGTAGCGGCTACGCATTTTGACCTCAAAGTACCTGGTACGATTTGTCACCCTAAACTACGCAAAAATCTAGTTACCCTCTGTCCACGCGCAGTATTCAAAAAGCAACAAGAGTTAACCAATCATAGCGTCTTTTGTTGTTTTTGCATTTAAATAATTCCTGAGTTTTTATTTCTCTCCTAGAAGCCTATAGTTTATGGTTTGTGAAAAGGGGTTCGCGCGGCCACGTCAGATGCTCTGACAGAAAGGCTGTGTGAGGGTGACAGAGACGCGCTGTTTAATGTGTGTTTGAGATGTTGCTGTTTTCCTTCATGCATAACTTGCATTTCACAGGTATATTCTGCATCTGTAAATGTTAAAAAACCAATGGAAATATGTCTAATTTTGCTGTCAGAAGTGCATAAGCTTCTGCTTTAGCGATTCTCCGCTAATCTCCACAGACGTCATTTAGAAACGAGCGCCGCACCACAGCCAATCAGACAGAGCTCAATGAAATAGGAGCGCAATAACTCTTGACTCAAATATACATTTTGCTGAAATTTGTAGTTGGACATTAAGTGACGTAGAATTTTAAACCTATAAAAAGTGTATTTGTATGATAGCAACTGTAAAGTAATGGGTAATCAAAAATAGCCTTTTTACTCAATTATGCTTTAAATTTTTTGTTGTTGTTGTTTTTAGATTGCAATGTTACAGTGTAATGTGTTTTTAACCCGTTTTTGCACATAATAGCTATATGCCTACATGGCTTACATTCACTTTATTTGTTTAATAAAATATTTACCGAGATATATAGGCTACCGTATACCGCATCAGGATACAGAGATATGAATTTTTGCTCATATCGCCCAGCCCTATACAGAAGTGTACTGAAGTTTTAAATAAAGTGTGCTGTAGTTTTTTCTCTTTTTTTTTAATTGGCAATAAAAACCTAAATAAAATAACTAAAAAAACTACAAAAAACCCGGGTAAACAGTAAAAAACAGTAAACTGTAAACACCCACCCCCCCCACCCCCACGCTGATGGTACTCAAAAAATTTTTCCAAGGTTGGCAGGTCTGAAAATATATTCATGGAACATGAACTTTAATCCTAATGATTTTTGGCATAAAAGAAAAATCTATAATTTTGACCCATACAATGTATTTTTGGCTATTGCTACAAATATATCCCAGCAATTTAAGACTGCTTTTGTGCTCCAGGGTCACAAATGGTTTTGTGTCATCTACATAAGCATTGGCTTAGTGATTGCACTAAATTATGCAGATATCATGAGCTCAGCCCACTCCTCCAGTACAAAAAAAATGATGCCACTGTTAGCCATTATATGTATGAGGTAAGGATCTGGATAAGTTTGTGGGGGTGAAAGCGAGGGAGGATTTTTTTTTTTTGTGCGTTAGCAAACAGGAGCGCCTTTTTCATCTTGGTCTCAGCTCAACCGTTGTATCCTTTCAATTAATATTCTGATGAATTTAAATCTGCTACATTGTCTGCCCTGGGCAGGTGTTTCCTTCCACTATCTTGTTAGTGGGCTCTTGTATTCATAAATATTCATAAAAAAGTGTGTCAATTCAGATGCTTACAGAGATGCAAATCCAGACATTGTGAATGTGATATTGTTGAAAGGGAGTATTTCATGTCACAACAAACAAAAATGAGCAACAACCACACTACCAAATAACCAGTTCTCTCTCTACCTAATTTACAAAATCTGTTATCATTTAATTTTCTGTGATACATATATATATCACCCTCAGGGCATGTTTTAGATTATGTAGTTATAATGTCTCTACAGTAATTGCAATAATGATAATATAGTTTTTCCATAATACGCTTTATAAACCATTGTAAGGACACAAAATAACCCCACCAGCCCTTCCCTAGACAGTCACTTTGTTATTTAAATATAGGAACAACTAAATATACAAAAACGAAGTCCATTTCACAGCACCCTTTCTCTAAGAACACGAGTGAACAGCCCTGTTGGTCATCTATAATGCACAGGATCAGATGTATTTTTTTTCTCACTTCTGTGCACATTGTAAAAGATCCTTTGTGTGTACAAGTTAGCACAACCTTCATAAACATATAACAGTAGATAGTTAAGCGGTTATGGAATTTAGCAGTAGGTGAACAGAAAGGCGAGTAAAAATGTAAACCGATGAAGGATCCGTAGAGATTCTTGCGAAAGTGTTGAGCAGCTGTCTTTCCGGCCTGCCCCACAATCTCTTGAGTAAATGAGTCATTACTTGCTGGGCAAGGTTTTGATAGGACGATTAAGAGAGCCCATGTTGGTGGCTGTGTGGAGTTGAGGACTTGCACTCTTATTGGGGAGGCTACTAGAGTGCCCCATTGCCTCTTCAGCAGCACGAAGAAGAAGGGTGTAGTTGACAGCTACCTCCTCGACCTTCCGTAAAAGCTGCAGTTTTTGAGTTTCAGATCGTACACCCCTGACCAGCCGAATGAATGTTTGAGTAAGGTTGCACAGCACCAGGAAGCTAGCTGTGACAGCACTTAGCATTCGAGAGGGACTTTTCTCAACACTTGCCACGCGTCTACATGATGCCCTGAACTCTTTAAAATGGACTGCAAGTTCTTGCTTGTACTCTGCCAGTTTTGCAGGAGGGATACGAGGTTCACCCTTAATTTGGGGACTGTTGGCACACTGCCTTAAAATTGAGAGCAGCTCATTGGCATCAAGTTGTGCATTTAGGAATCCGTCAGGGAGCGAGAATGTTTTGCCCTGCAAGGACTGTACCCTTGCCAGGCTAGTTTCCAGATTCCCACAGGCCCGCAGATCAATCCTCTGTGTTTGTGGCTCCTCTTCTTCCTCCTCCTCCTCCCCACTGCAATCCTCTGCATTGAGTACCTGAAGTGTTTTGCTGACTACTGGCATTGCCCTTGAGTCTAGGTGCATCCCGGGCAAAACCTGCAGGGGGATGGAATAAGACAGTTCATCTTTTTCACTGCTCTCATCAGCAGCTTCACATTTGCGATAACAAAAGCAGAAGGAGCAGCATTTTTCTCTGTCCTCAGTATCCTCACTTGGCAATCCCAGAACTTCAGCGGTACCCTCTCGACTTTCCTGAAGAAGCTCCTCTCCCTGAATAAAAAATATCCCCTTCTTCTTTGCATCCCCATCTTTAGTATGTACAGGCTCTACTGGAGTTGGAAGTCTAAGTCCAGTGGCCCTGACTCTTTCCATTTCTTTCTCAAGGCTCTTTGCTTTTGTTGTTTTAACCTCAGCATACAGGGGGCTGCTGTCATTATTGTCAATCTCCCCTATGCTATATCTCCTTTGTAGCTTTTTGTAGTGTGGAGCACCCATGCATTCTGAATGGGTAGAGCACGTAGGCAAACATGACGTGGGTGTATCTCTGGGTTCCCTTGACTCTAGGCTTGTGGAGCGGATTCGAGTGGTTTTGATGTCCAAAGTCTGAGGTTTCCGTAACTCTCCTTGAGCATGTGGAGACTTTGGAATAGCTGGCGGAGATTTGGAGACTGTTCTCTCTCTCCCTCTCTGGTCCGCTGCAGAACCGACAGCTGTATCTGGGAGACGCATTCCGCGGCACATTCTCTTACAATCACAGCTGCGTCGCTGTTCTCGTGAAATCCCAGGAACTTTCTGTATGGGACTCGTGCGCAGCTGGCAGGCACATGGGGTAAAGGAGGGAACAGGAGAGGATCCCTGTGGTATGAACTCTCCTTGGGATGTTTTAGGTTTTAGAAGCTCCTCTAGGAACTCTAGCTCATACTGCCTGACCTTCTGAAGTTGAGCACGACGCTCATCTGTCTCTCTGCGCAGACGTGCTGGGAAAGTGGCTGAAATTAAGTTCCTAAAACTCAGGAAGGGAGTACTACGCTGGGATTTGATTTTGTTATTTGCCTGTTTCTTATACTCGGCTCCTGGGATAGTTGCCCCCTTTTCTGCACAACTTAGGACAAGTGTTGGGTCTACCAGAACAGGCAAACTTTTAGCAGGTTTCTGTGGTTCCACAGGGGCTTTACTCTGGGAGTTCTCTGCCTTTGGCTCTGGCATCTCCTTCCGTTCTACTTTAACAGGCATAGCTGGTGAGTACTTGGTAGGGGGCAGGGTGCTAGGCTTAGCCAAGCTTGCATCAGGTGTCTTTGCTGCGTTATCTTTGTTGTTAGCTAACTGAAGTCCTTTGGCACGGAGACGCTCATCATCTGTGGGAGATGTTGAGTGAAACACCACCAGTTTTTGGGCCTGTGAATCTTTCAGACGCACCTGTGGGCCAGGCTCTGGTCGTACCGGACAGGTGCAGAACAAGTCAGCAGCTGGCAAAAGGCTCTTTGAACTTGAAGGCTTAGTGGTCTCACTTGAGGCATTGTCGGCATCTTGGCACATATTTGTTGGACAAATCTTAGCAGATGCAGTTCTATCCACTGGTAAAAGAACAGGTAAGGCTATACTGGTAGTTTCAAGGGTAACTGTACCAGATTCTTTTTCCTGGACACCTTCTGAGGTAACGGAGCTTGTTTTTTCTTCAGTAGCTTGAGGCAACTGATCCATGTTGACTTTGGGAGCACTCTCTTGATCAGATGCTTTAAGCTTCTCAGATGTCTGCGGTTCAGACTTTTCCAAGGACTCTTTGACAGGCCCTCTTTCTGTTTTTTCTATATTCTTCTCACCTTTTGTTTCATTGATCTTCCCCTGCTCCACAGAGTTGTCAGAGGGACTAACTCCTTGATTGGGGCATACTTTTAAGGGCACAGTCTTGCTTAAGATCACAGATTTTTGTGGACATCCGCCACGGATCTGGCTCATTGAAAAAGCCCCCCCACCAATTGCTTGTGTGGTACAGCCAGGGATTGTCAAGGGAAAGTCTCGTCGACTGAAAAGTCGCTCTTTGTTGATGTGGTGGGCAAGTAGATAAGCCTGGTTCTGATGCTGCTTCATGGCAGACACCATCTCAGACACATCAGTTAGCTCTGAAGAATTTGTCTCATGTCCAGAGTCTAGGGACGATTCAGGGGTTATGGCAGCAAGCACAATCAACCCTGTAAGGGAACAAAAAACAACAACAACCATGCTTGTAAGAAATCTCATAAGGTCACTTCAGGTAAGCAAAATTATAACAAGAAAATGCATGTTCTAATTAAGAATTAAAGTCAAAAATTTAATTCTAAAAAAGTGTTGATACTGTTTGTTATTTTGTTGGTAAGGAGTAGGTAACACTGCATTGATACTTGTTTTGGGACCTTATAACTTAATATGTTAGCCTTCTGTAATTGTAAGATGTACAAACAACCAGTTTTTAATGACTATTTCTGATTTTACAGTTTGCTTGACTTTTAAAAGTCTCATTTACTCATAGACATGTAAAGAACAAGCACTTTTAATAGCACATAGTCCACCTGCTGTCTGTTGTGTCTGCTGGTGATGGTGTGGGTAATCCTCTGATGCAGCTAGTGCTTCCAGCGCCTGGAGGGTGGACACTAATGCATCATCTAACTCCTGAGCGTGGTCTTGAACCGTCCTACTGGTCACATTATCAATCAGTGTTACAGGAACGTCCTCTCGACCCTCTGCCACAGCAGCAGAGGCTTTGATTCCTTTCCGACCCTTTTTAGGGTCGTCTTCGTCAGAGCTGTTGTCACGAAACCCAGGGGGCGGTGCTGCTATGGCGGGAGGGGGAGGCTGCAGCTTTCCTCCTCCATCATCCATCTCCTCATCTTCCTCATTCCCAGGTAGCGGTAAGGCAATGAGATCAACAGCCCCTCCTTCACGGGAAGCACATGCATTTGTGCACTGCTGCAAAATGAGCCTTCCTGTCTCCCCAGTGTCTGAGATCAAACCTTCAGCTTGGAGTTTTGCCTTGCAGGAGTCACAGAAAAACCTCTGTGAAGGCTCCATTGTTTTCACTCTGTTTCTGAAGCTTGAGCTGTCTTCGGCGTGACCGTCTTGTTCAGCCACTGACTCGGTGCTCTTTATAGTAGGGTCAGACTTTGTGCGTGAACGACTCTGTACCTGTGAGATAAGGTTCTCATTAATGTCAAGCTCCTGTTCAGCTTGTATCTGAAGCTCTTGCAGCTGTTGTTGCTCTTTTAAATGGATATGACACAGGCCAAGGTGCTGAGATATGGGTGATGCTGATGTCTTCTGTGTTGCCTCTGTGGATGACCCCTCTCTGTCTTCTCGCCGACTCCCACTTGGCACAGGGGCTCCGGAGCGGAATTGGGCATGGGAGCTTCTGGAATCTAAATGACAGAACTGTCTGAGTGGTTGAACAAGTAGAAAACATGATGGATGGGAATGAGTCCAGATGACAAAGGTGAGTCTGCTGAATAGAGTTCTCAGAGATGGAAAAGAGCCTTGTGGGATGTGATGGCATGCTGTGATCTTTCTCTTTGGCAGACCACAGGAGATGCGAACATCCATTACATGGTTTAGTAATGCGATGCAACATACTTAACTTCCAGAAATATACATTTATCTTGATCAGCATTTCAGTTAAGCTTGCATAACCTGATTTAAGATGAAGATGGAGAGCTCAAGAAGATAGAGGGATCAAGCTGGAATTATGAATGATTGCCATGATAAGTCCTTATAATATATCATCAAAGATCCTTTTGAAAGCAACCTGATTCAATCAATTCATGTAATGACTGATTCAATTATTTATTTTTGTTTATAATTACATTTATTTTGTTTTATATTTTTGATGTCACCATCAAGATTTTCTCACCATTATTACATCTATTTTATTTTGAAATGTCCTAAATTGCATATGCAACACAACATATTTTAGTTCAGCTAGTCAGCGGAAGATGAAAAGCAAAGCAAATGCACTGTCAAAAAATTACATGCAATGACTTTGTTGTATTTTAATGAAATGGTAACAATAACAATACCATTTCTAACATACCTGCCTTGATCATATAAGGCTGACCGGGTATCCTGCAGTAGATTGTCCTTTTAGGGTCCACAAATAGCTTGTAATAGCCAGATATCAAACAGGCAAAGTTTGTTGCATCTGGCCACTCCATTAATAAGACCAAGGGCTATAATAATTAGTATAAGAACAGATATTAGTATAGTATTACATTTTGGGATGTTGTATAATGCAATACTGTTTCAGATATTGTTTCAGAGCTTTTTCCACACCTTTGCATCCAGAATAACAACCTCAACCCGGGCTACTCCATGGTGCTCTCTGAAAAGCTGGACCTTGGCCACGCGGCTGAACTCTGCTAAGACCGTTGTTAGGTTGTTCTTTAGGTCAATCACATGACTGATACCATGCCTTGGCCCAACCAACAATGTAGTGGCTGACTGCTTCTCGTCCTTTCAGAGGAAAAAAAAATAGAGAAATTCAGTAACAGAAGGACAAGCAATTTATTTATTTTTTAGGTTCGAAAGGTAACGTAATATTTAAAACATTTTTGTAAAACCATGAAATCAGTGCTAAAGTGTCTTGATTATTAAGAAGTGATCTCAGATTTGTGTTACCAAGCCAACTGTGTGAAACAAGAAGCCTCCGAATGGTGGAAGGTCATTTAAGACACGCATGTACTGTAGTTTTCCTTGAAGAGGAGAAACCTGCATAGAAACACAGATAAAGAGAAAATAAGATTGGTGAGTTGTGCAAGTGCAAAGAGGGTAATATTCTGGCCAGCAGAGGGCAATGTTTTGCTGCTATTAGGTCTGCTATGTGTAAAAATTATTGGTATTAAGAAAATAATTGCACACGGTTTTGCATATTTCTATTCCACCAGTACACATATAAACTATTGTCTTAGGGCATAAAATTTATACACAAATACAAAAACATGCATTAGACTAAAGAGATAAAAAGGTTTCTTTGTTGCAGGTTTCTTGTTTCTTGAGATTTTCAAAATTCAGATACAGTACATAAGTGATATTTGCCTTAAATATTCTTAGTAACCGCATATACCTTGTTTCCAGCTGGTGGAGGATGCTGATATGTCTTCAACAGCTGTGAGAGAGTCTTGCAGACGTTTTTCTCCTTGACAGTTGGTAATAGAGTCAAAGGAAGGAAAGGTTCCAACCCCCATTCTTTCCTAAAGATATTGATGCGGGTTTAGTCTTCAAAGCATGCAACCAGCTACAAGACCTTACAGTGCTATTTGATGGTTTCACGAGTGTCATCAGCCACCGGTATAAAACTATATGCTGCTTTTGGTGCTCATCCAAAATCTAATGCATGCTTCTTTGGTTACTCTGAATGCCTGTTCACATAATCACAATGTTTAACATGAAGATATCATCATTGTTTAAAATGTTGTTAAAAAGCAAAAGGACAACACTTGGCAACTTTGCATTTTTTTAACACATTAACTTCCATTCCAAATAAGTGCACTGAATTTTCAAACTTTTGTTTTAATAGTGTGAACAGGAACCTTAATCCATAGCATAATATTTAAATCAAGGTAGGGATCGAGGTCTAATATAAATAAATTAAATTGACTGTTTTCAGGCAATCATTACTGTTTTAAAGACTTACTCTACGTGCTTCAGAGAAATCTTCTGATTGGGCCTCGCGATCGACACAGTGATGTAGATGTGAAGGGCTGCCAGCCTAAGTGTGACGTCAGACTTCCAGTCCATCCCAAAACGCTCTTTAATGACGTCATTGCGGCTCTGGGAGTATTTAGAACAAATAACATATCAAGGGGCTATATATTAACATCAGACCAATAATTTTTCTCATTATGTGAATATTCATGACTAATCCACCTGTATGTAGAGGTACTCAAATGCAGCGGGGTCTCTCCTCAATAAGTCAGCAGGGTCTTTTGGGAAGAAGCAAATACGGAAAAGACACTTCATTCCCTGGAAGTAGGTCCTGTGAACTACCTGAAAATACAGAATAAATTCACCTTTGAAATTAAACGGTAACAAATACTCTGATACTCCAGTACTAAATTGTCACATTGCATTCCTTATGGTAGAAAGTTGATGTGCTACTAGCAGCCATAACAAATCAATTTCATTATCCTGTAGCTCAGGCTCTTATTAAAGGTTCTATTACTGTATATTCATATACAATGGGGTCTACGAGTCTGAGACCACACTGAATATAGAAAATCTGATTCAAAATCCAGTTTAAACCGCAGAACATTTTAGGATTATTCAGTATAATTGAAAATTTAATTTCTGCCACTAATCAAATGATCTGAAGTATTGACTGGGCATTTGAACTGCTTTGAGCAGATGGTCAGATGTCCCATTGGAGCGCAAGATGTTTTTGGAATATTTTTAAATCATGCTGGATAACATTAGACATAAATACTATTAAATTAAAATGCTAATACTACTACAATAAAATGCTTATTTACAATGGTGGCCAAAATTGTTAGAACACTTGGCATATTTAAGAGGTTTTAATTGTTTTTGTTGAATTGGCCATTACAGTACCCATAAAACAAAATATTGCCGGAACTACCTGCGACGGAAGGAATCTTCTGGAACACTAAAAATGATGCACTGGCCCCCTTAAAGTCCAGACCTCAACCCCAGTGAGCAAATTTGGGACGAGTTGGAAAATAAACTGGACAGATCTATTGTACATTCAAAGGAAAGCCTTTGGCTTGAGTTGCAAAAGGCATGGGATAACATTAGTATTGAAGTTCTCAGGAAATATATTGACACTGTGCCAGAGAGATGTGCTGCTGTAATTTCTGCAAAAGTTGGACATACCAAAAAATAAAATTAAAAGTGGTCATAAACAGTATGACTCACTTCATCTGATATTTGTTGTGCTCAGAGCAACCATCTGCATGTTTCATGAACATTATGAAATGAAATAATGATTTGGAGGCAAATTTAAATTCATTAGGATTGTTTGTTGCAACACGAACTAGGAAGCTGGTGTAAAGTACCTTGTACTCCACATTTAAGGCTGCTTTTAAAGCTCTTGAACATAAGAGTGAAGGTAATGCACCAGTCTGTGGTTTTTGGGTGGCATTTACTCACATGAGACAGTGGCTGGTTTTCCTGGAGCAGATGCAGCCTCTGATTCTGGGCCAGTCCACCGGATTCCAGCACTAAAGCAAAATGCTCAATGTAGCGTAGAGAGAGGCGATCCTGGAGCGACGATATCACATCCTGGAGCGAATGGGAAAAGGAGAACAAGGTCTAGTATTCTGAAGTAACTTCTGATGGTTGTTTTTAGCTCCTAAAGCATGGACTCTGCTGTATAACTATGCAAAGTGCAAAGTAAACATAGAGGAAAGCAACAGTATCAGCAGTGTGTGAACTACAGGAGGACAGGCTTGACATTTCCATCAGTGATAGAGCACTGAAATCAACACTCTCAGTCACTGGACCCTGCTCTGAAGACAAATGAGGCTTTTAACTGACTAGTGGCTTTGCTTCTGAAATAGACGCAACATATTTAATGAGGTTTCCATGTAACCAAAGCAAATACTGTACTCAAACACTGCTGAAGCACCAATGCACGCTGGCTGCTGTGATGCATTATATACTTAGTGTTTGATGACAGTAACTATAGCTATGGGAGACAGACAGATTATTGCACCGTGTTCTGTCACAAAGACTGAGATAATCTGTTTGGTGATACTGACCAAAGGCTGAAGATACCAGCTCAGGAGGGATTGTGAGAAATGTCAACAATGCTGCCAAACCCCAAATGTAGGAAAAAAGCTCACTAGGTTTTTTAATGGTCTGAAACCATCAAACCTAAACTCATCTACACGTTCAAAAATCACAACGTCTTTGAAAGCTAAATAAAAATGGTATTGCATTTATTTCAGTTGATCATAGCTTTTGGAATTCATGCTTTTTTCTGAGGTAATATAAGATCAGCTGTACAAAAGAAAGTGATTACCTTTTTTATCACTTTTGCTTTCAGAAAAAAAATATATAATGTTGGCTAATAACATTTCCCAAGCTATGTTACTCTATTTGGTAACATTTTAGAATGATGCTCTGGAGGTAAATTAACTATGCAGGAAGTAATACAGAATAAATGAACAGCACTTCATAACATGTCAGCTATACTATTGACTAATACTGGAGCAAGATTACCTAATCAGTAAGTACTGGTGAATTCAGGGCAATTATTAGGTAATCAATAATTATTGCATGAGAGTAGCATCATTAAGAACTACTAACTATGAGCAATTATAAAGAACTGCCAGTTAATTAATTACAACATTAACGAGACATGGGAAATTGTCACCCATGTTAATATTATTATTTTTAATTAATTTTAAAATAATTGTCCAGATCACTAGTTGCTGCACAGTGACTAGGTAATACTTGAGTAGTGAGGGCTTAGTAAGAATAATCTCGTTTAAAAATGTGTAGCGTATTTTTAGCATATTGTCTACAAATAGTTCTGAAAGAATCTTTTACAAAACAAAGCTTACAAAACAAAATTTTTTTATATTCTTAGAATTCTTTAGATATCAGCCCATCTTTTCAATAGAAAGTGATGCGTGTGCACCAACAGCACCAAATCTCCTCACCCTGACTGCTTTCAGGGATCCCAGAAGGTTCTATTCTAGGTACAATCTTATTTAAACTTTATATTAATGACTTACCCCATGCATGTCCAAATGTCAATATTCAGATGTACGCAGATGATGGAGTATTTGTTATTCATGCAAATTACATTCAAGACTCTTCCTTCAGTCTCACTGCATTCACCTATGTTCTGCATGGCTTACTTAATCATGTTGATTATTTAATAGCAATAAATAATAATAATAATAATAATAATAATAAAGCATATATACACTGAACAAAATTATAAATGCAACACTTGTTTTTGCCCACATTTTTAATGTTGAACTCAAAGATCTAAGACTTTTTCTATGTACACAAAAGGCCCGTTTCTCTCAAATATTGTTCACAAATCTGTCTAAATCTGTGTGCATGACTATTACACAGGTGTGCCTTAGGCTGGCCACAATAAAAGGTCACTCTAAAATGTGCAGTTTTACTGTATTGGGGGTCCAGGGGGGTCCGAAAACCAGTCAGTATCTGGTGTGACCACCATTTGCCTACCTCAGTGCAACACATCTCCTTCACATAGAATTTATCAGGTTGTTGATTGTGGCCTGTGGAATGTTGGTCCACTCCTCTTCAATGGCTGTGTGAAGTTGCTGGATATTGGCAGGAACTGGAACATGCTGTCATATACGCCGATCCAGAGCATCAAAACATGCTCAATGGGTGACATGTCCAGTGAGTATGCTGGCCATGCAAGAACTGGGATGTTTTCAGCTTCCATTATCATGCTGCAACATGAGTTGATGGTCGTGGATGAATGGCACAACAATGGGGCTCAGAATCTTATCATGGTATCTCTGTGCATTCAGAATGCCATCAATAAAATGCCACTGTGTTCATTGTCCATAACATACGCCTGCCCATACCATAACCCTACCGGCACCATGGGCCACTCGATCCACAACGTTGACATCAACAAATCGCTCACCCACACGACGCCATACACGCTGTCTGCCATCTACCCTGTACAGTGAAAACTGGGATTCATCTGTGAAGAGAACACCTCTCCAAAGTGCCAGACGACATCGAATGTGAGCATTTGCCCACTCAAGTCAGTTACGATGATGAACTGCAGTCAGGTCAAGACCCCGATGAGCACGACGAGCATGCAGATGAGCTTCCCTGAGACGGTTTCTGACAGTCTGTGCAGAAATTCTTTGGTTATGCAAACCGAATGTTGCAGCAGCTGTCCGTGTGGTTGGTCTCAGATGATCTTCGAGGTGAAGATGTGGATGTGGAGGTCCTGGGCTGGTGTGGTTACACGTGGTCTGTGGTTGTGAGGCTGGTTGGATGTACTGCCAAATTCTCTGAAATGCCTTTGGAGACGGCTTATGGTAGAGAAATGAACATTCAATTCACGGGAAACAGCTCTGGTGGACATTCCTGCAGTCAGCATGCCAATTGCACGCTCCCTCAAAACTTGCGACATCTGTGGCATTATGCTGTGTGATAAAACTGCACATTTTAGAGTGGACTTTTATTGTGGCCAGCCTAAGGCACACCTGTGCAATAATCATGCTGCCTAATCAGCATCTTGATATGCCACACCTGTGATGTGGATGGATTATCTCGGCAAAGAAGAAGTGCTCACTAACACAGATTTAGACAGATTTGTGAACAATATTTGAAAGAAATAGGCCTTTTGTGTACATAGAAAAAGTCTTAGAACTTTGATCTATGAAACCCCCTTTAAATGAATTAGTTGAACATGGCACTAACAGTGTCACTGATGTCCTTCACTGGAACCACAGTGCTTTCAGTTAAGGGACATATATATTAGAATAACATACCACTTGGAATTCAGATTCATCATGGAAAACAAATGTCTATGATGGCTGTGTAACACTATTTGGGACTGGCAGTAGCATTTGATTAAAGGTGTGAAAATGTGAAAAGCAAATTAAAGTTGCTGCTTATGAACGAACAGCTGAAGTCACAACCAGATTCTATCGCAATTGACAGCTTGTTAAATAAATGCAAACCAATGTATTTACATAACTGACATAACTGATTACTTTGTCATGTCATTCCATGCATTAAGGCAGTGCTCTACATTTTACACTTTCAGGAGCCATCTTAGATGGTGACCCAGAAGTAAACCAGATCTCTGATCACTTGTACTGCTTTGTCACAATTTACATTGTAATTTATGTATTGTATTTTTGTATTTGTATTAATATAAATACATTGCCATTGTCTTGTGTTACCTGCACAGGAACTAAAGATGTAAAAAGCAATGTTTCTATACTATGGCATGTTCATTTATATGCATTGTCCTTATTAAACATAAAACAAAACACACAAACAAAAATGAACGTATTCCCCCTGTTGTGTTTCTAATAGTAGGAAAGAGTACACTTTATTTTAAGGCCCAATTCTCTCTATTATCTAATTATCAAACAAAACTTTTGCCTCAATAAACCTCTAATCTGCTTTTTGTTAATGGTTAGTAAGGTAGTTGTTAAGTTTAGGTAAGGGGTAGGTTTAAGGGCTCTAAAATATGGGTATGCAGAATAAGGCTATGAATAAGAATATGTGCTAATAAAAAGCCAATATGCTATTACAGTTTTTCTCAGTCGATTTGACACTTTTCTCCAATGCAATGTACTTGTTCTCAAAACAATTAGCACAGCCATCCAAACACAAAAATATCTTAACCAAACAGTTCTACTTTACTGCAAAATGAAGCACTGCAGTTTTTTTTTTTATAGTAATGCATTTCTTAATAGTAAATATTAACATAAAATCTATAGGTGTGTTATCTATTGATTATAAAACACATTCAGCTGTAGATGCACAAATATGCTAATGAAAATACTTTTATTGCAATTCTTCAACAGGGAGTTTTGTGTTAAATTTATTGTGTATATATCTACCATATATATACCATGTATATATATATATATATATATGACTCTTGAGTGTATGATTAACTGAATAGTTGTCAGTTTAGAGCCAATCGAATATACACAATGTTCATTTGATAGAATGACAAATTACAGAGTTTTCTTTGTAGCGTTTGGACAAATTTTTTTTTTTTTTCAGATGTTTTAAAGTATCGGTATTTTAAAGAGTTTTGTGCACATTGTTTGTCCACCAGAACAGTGGCCTGAGTTTGGAAAAATGTGTCAAATCCATTGAGAAAAACTGTAATATGCATGCTAGTTAAAAGTGAGAATTGGTCTTTAAAATAAATTGTTACTGGGAAGAGTTTTCCCATCACACTCACCCTAACAGTGGTGCGGCTGTCAAATGTAAAGGATTTGATCTGTCCATTTTCCAGAAACACCTTCAACACATTTGGTATCAGAAGCAGAGAATCGTCTTTAAGCATGGTCTGAAAGAGACAGAGGAGAGAAAGCAGTCAGTGAACCTTGGATGAGATATTAAGAAAAGAAAAGACTCAATAGGTCAATACAGAGTTTCAAATAAGAAAATCTAATATCTAAGAGATAAAGAAAGAATGTAGAAACACATGACAAGACTTTAACTGTATGGAAAACCTGAAAGGAAAAACATTAAGTCTGAAACAATGGTTAAAGGAAAGATCTTTGTCTAACGTATGAGCAGTAGTTTAAATGAATTGGAAATACTACCAAAAACTCTACTTTAAACATACAGAGTATAGAATTAAGCAGATGTCATATCACATTCATTCTATATCCAATGTGAAACCGTGTCCTATAAATGCTGATCAACTGGACACAAACACTGAATTCAATTGCAGAATATATTTGTAGCTAAGAGAGGAATTCTCCAAGGCATCTACTTTAATTCCAATAAGAAAAGTTAAAGGTGCACTAAGTATTTTTTCATGTTTAACTGGCTTGTTCATTTTCCTGGTTCAAAGCCTATGGTGCCATTGCTAAAACCCTGTGGCTGGCCAAAACCAATCCCAAGCCATCGATCCTCATTAAACTGCAACAATCAGCTGTCTTTGAAACAGTGAGTTACCAGATTTATCTGTCAATCATTCTCCCTGAACTGGGCATTACAAGAAGTACAAATCTAAGTCTAACATAATGGCAGATCTTTCAAAGTATCCTGGGAAGGGTTTCTAAATCACATTAAGTAGTGGAGTGCCTCAAGGTTCAGTGCTTGGACCCTTCCTCTTTAGAGCATTAGGAAAATCAGACCCTACATGCATAGTTCTTGTGCAGGCTCTTATCTTCTCAAGACTGGACTACTGCAACGCTCTGTTAGCCGATGATACAGAACACAGCAGTGGATCTGGTTTTCAACCAAATAGCTCCATGTCATACTTGTCTTTTCTGTGGTGGAACAACTATTTAGACCTTACAGACGGATGAATAAATGTACATATAAATCTTTCTGAACAACCAGTGACAATGGCTTTGGATGCTATCCTGACACCTGCCAAAGATGCAGTAAAGGGTTAAAGCAAAGTTTTGATATTGGATTTAAGAAATATCCTATTTAGATGGTCAATTGTCATCCATGATTATGTTATTTTGTAATGGAAAGTTACTGACATAAAGTGAATGATATTTGCCAGTTTCTATTACACTGATATAACTATCAATTTCTTTAATATTTGTCAAATATTTGTTTGCTTACAACGTCGAAAAAGTGGGTAAAAATGACTTAGTGCACCTTGAAGTGGGTGAGAGACCTTGAAGGCACTTTTGTATCAAGAATGAGAGGTCATTACTTTTAGTCAGAATCATATTGATTTATACCAGGTTCCACATTATCAGCTGTCCACTGACTGTCATCAATAAAATTATTTCATGTAATCTAATGTTGACACTTAATGAGGCCTGATACACCCATGAAAGTATTGTACATTTGGCAAAAGGTTTACCCAAAGTCCCTTTAGGCTTGCTTCTGAAGACGTGCAAAGTGCTATTACACTTTATAAACAAATACAGAATGGAAACAAATAAGCAAGCATCAATTTAGCGTGTCGGTTGGGATCATGTTATGACAGGCGGTGAAGTGTGCAGGTTGACTAACTCTATTTCATACATTGAGCACAATCCCAATCAATTGCACATAAGCTACGGTGTGAGATGATGTGATATGAATAATAAATCCCACGTTGGCATTTGTCTATAAGCCTAACCCATTTAATAAAAACGTAGCAGCTTATGTACTCTGTGCTGACAGGCGAGTTTTAATGAAGAAAGCCCCACTGACCCCTGCTGATCACACAAGATGGATTGACATGATTAGAGGAGGCGGCTCAGGTGAGGGTGGTTTGATCTTTACCGATTTTGGCCCTCTAGGCCTGATCAGCAAGTTTCTTCTTCCAGGAGAGCTGCACACCCCTCCCATCGGTCCGCTTTATTAAATTGGTGCGACCAGCACCCAAGGGTGTAGTGTTGACTCTTCCTTGCTCACAAGGCAGATATCAAACTGTATGGGACATAATCCATGGACATTGACATTAACATGGGTGCTATCGACCCATGTTCACCAAGTGGAGATGGCAGCTGTAGAACTAATGAAAAGCTACAAATGAATGAATGTCTAGTAACAACATTTAAGGTCATTGGGAGGCTGCGGCCCTTCTCTAGATGCGATGCTACCTTATTCAGTTACCACTAAGTAGGCTGACATGGTTCAAAGGAAGCTGGTGCTAAGTTCCTCCACTTAACACTGTAACTTAAACACCTTGATCAGAACCAGAGGGAATTATTCAAAGATCTTGCTGTAAGAATTTCCTTTTCAATAGTCACAAATTGCTTCAGAAAGTCATAGTTGCAATACTGCTGCAACTTGTTCAAATCATTCTATTGTAAATCCAAATAAATCTCAGCAACCAACCAAACAAACAAACTAGGACTCATATTCTATTCAGAAAAAAGAACCTCTGTCAATATCTGCCTGACTGACTTCTGTGCAAATCTACTCTACGCATATGAAACAGAGAAACACTAGAGCCCTTTAATTCCAACCAAACCAAGCGTAGACAATTCCAAGCCCTGTGTTTTCATGTATGCACTTTAATAAAGTCTGAGTTCATGGATGGTGGAGGAAGATGAAACAACAGCAGAAGTGCACATATTTTGGATGAATATTTTTAGCTTCTTGAAATGGTGGACCACATCTAGAAAGCACCATCGGAGAGGGATTTATGCTTTGCCCCTCTGGGTAATAAACCTGCAGTTTGATGAAATGAGATGAGCAGGAGATGCGGAGTGAATCGCACTTCAATATTGAAACTGAAATGACAGCCATGTAACACTCTGAAAAGGAGACACTAACGACTGACACGTTGATTTTTTAAATATTAACAAATATTAGCAGGAACAGACTGTGAACGGTCATGTCACAAAATACCTTGAGTCCAATCGACAAACTCAAATCTTACAATCCATAAGTCTATCAGGAGCGTTGGTGTCAGCCAGTGTTGTGCGGGTCTCATTACAGCACATAAAGACAGCTGTGTTAGCACACATATGACTGGGGTGTGATGTGAGCAAGAGGCAGCAGCACATACTGAGTCTGGGTCGCTGATGGACACTTGCTCAGAAAAGCGCACTTTGGGGGGATTGGTTCGCAGACGAGCTTTCTTGGCTGCACTTATGAAGGCAGACTTAGGTGACTAAGGAAACAAAAAGAAAGATAAAGGGAGGGTAGGAAGAAAGAAAGGAAGAAAGAAATAGACAGGAAAACAGAGGTTAAGACTAGATTCATTTAGAGTGATAAAAAACCCTTAAAACCATTCATCTGGTCTTAAATAGCTATATTCTCTGCAAACAATGCTTAAATACATGCTGAAGCCCTTTCACGTGACTTACATCTCAAAAACATTTTGTGTTGCTTTGACCCAGAAAAGTGTTTTATCATTGATTAATTAGCATTTTTTTTAAATATCAATATGATACATTTAATAGTAAGTTTAAAACAAGTCAGATAAAAAAAAGTAATCTAAAAGTAACTTAAAAAGTAATAAGAATACATTACCTAAAATGAGTAACCTAGAGTATGTTACTAACTACAATTTTCATCATGTAATCTGTAATCAGTAACAGACTGCAATTTGTAAGTAATCTACCCAGCACTGTTCTCTAAATATCATGATATGACTTGGAATGAAAGTACAGCTTGAGTTATATATACAGAGGATCAGTCTTTCTTCTGACAACAGCTGGGCGATTGATTGTACTCCGCAAGCTCAGTAGCAACCAAGGTCAAAGTTGAAATTGTTTAAACTTTTGAGCGCTGTTACAGCTTGACCTACTTGCAATGTGGCGGCAGGGTTAATGCTCCATTGAGCTCAGTGCATTGGGGGCGTTGACACAAATCATTCCCATGACATTTTCACTACTGAGCTTTAGTCTCAATATACTAATATTGTAATTATGTATGTATAGTAATTATGTAATATTGGCACAAAGCAAATGTGTTTTTGTACACATAGCTGAACCTGAATGTCAAATTCCAGTAAAAATGTAAAGACTCTATTGAAATTGGCATAGTAGTTTGACTGCATTGCTGAAAGGGGCTGATTTAATGCCATTTGGATCAGAGAAGACATAATGTCCTTAACTACCTGTTGTGGTTGCAGCACAGTGAGAACAATCGAGTCCTTGCACCGCCTGCAGAAAAAAAAAACATTTTGGCAAGTGAGCTGCAGAATGTGAAAAGAGTGTCTTATCTGAAATGAATTCTCTTATCTGATGGAGACACATGGAATAGAAATACATAAAGCACTGTCATGCGTCCAGACAAGGCCCTTCCCTCTGGTGACAGTAAAGGGTGTTACCTTACAAGGTCTATGACTTTCTCCCGGGGCGCGTCGCTCACAAGTTCCTGGTTGATGGCTAGGATCTGATCTCCGGGGTAAAGCTTGCCGTTTGAAGGTCCGTCTGTAAAGGAGCAGTCTGTAAACTCGTCTTGCTCTTTATAGACTTGATTAGTAAAACCCCCTGACATTGTTGTCTTCTTTTCTTGTCCTAAAATATATCCTGATATAGATCTGTAAATCATTTCAGTCACACTTGTTTCCTAAGGCAGTTATGCTAACCTATCCTACAGTGGATTTTCACACTTATCTTATCAAGGCATCGAATAGCAACTGTATCGTACATCTCGAGTATCTGAATTCCCATTCGATTAGACTCAAAATCTCAAATCTGAAGAACTCAAAATCCTGGCACACCAGAGCCAGGGGACAACAGACCCCTGTCCCATAGCTCCAGAAAGAGGCACACGTCTTACCCGCAGAGACAGAGCGTACAACGACAGGCCGTTCACTGCCAGCAATGAACCCGAAGCCGTGGCTTGGATGGCGTTGGATGCAGACCTGTCGAGTCAGGCTTCCACTGTCCATACCATCCTGACCGTCCTCTAACATCACAGAGCTACCAAATAAGACAACACAGTTATTGAGTGCCCATAAAATTAAACCCCATTTAACCCCATGAGTTCACTCTATGTTCACGGCTATGAAACTAAGTAAATAATTAAATAAATTAGCATGATAATATTGTGTATCGGCGATAAGACATTATGACTATGGACCATATCGCCCAACACTAGTTTCCAACATCTAATATAGACTAGCAATTACATTCACACAGACAGTTTTCTCTGTATATTATTTAACACCTGGCCATTAATAAAAACATCAATGCTTTGTGTAATTTTCTGATCCAGGGTTATATACATGAGGTGATTTCCTTTGTACGTGTGGAAAGATATGGTAATGCCTCTTTTATGTTTCCTACTGTTCTCATTTGTCATAAGAGGATTATTAATGACTGCACCTGTCATATTCCTCTGTGTGCCCATCCTGGACCTGGGCCATCCCCTGAAAGGACAGAACCGGACCTTGTGAACCGCTTCAGAAGGCTGGCTCTGTTTCCTACACATTCACCTGGGTGGGCAAAGATGAGAGAAGATGAGTTATAAAGTTCAAATCATGCATATTTAAATCGCTTCATTTTTAACACTTTTTATTTTCCTTCAATAGGCAAAATAGTAGACTTAATTTTAAATTGGAGAGTACTGTTTTGTAAAATGGAGGTCAAACCCCTACCACTAGATGACCAATACTTCATGTCAGTCACAATTAGGCTTATATTGCTAAAAACAACAACAACAACAACAAAAACAAAAAACAGATAAAATACAGTCCATTTGTATTCAAAATAAAAAAGTCCATTCTTATATTGCATCTCACCACCAGGTTATCCTCAATACATGTAAAATATTAGGCCCACCTTTTCCTATAAAAGTCCATGTTAGTTAGTTAGCTGTTAGACATTTTTTCATATTCTGCCACTTTCCCTATTTCTATTACCCTCCTCGATGGCCCCCCCACTGGCCGCCAGTCTCTCATAATAATAATTTATCTTCCTGCATATTTGGATCCATTCGCTAAGTGAAAAAGATGGTTCCCTTAGGACATAAATACTTGGGCAAAATGAAAAGCAGCATACTGATACTTCTTAAATGTAATCATGAACCACAGACCAAAATTCACAGAGCATGTATCAGATTTTCTTTCTCACATTGCCAGCATTCAGCTGCTGGGAGTCCAGTAAAAGTGATTTAATATTTAAAAACTGAAAAAGTCGTACTCCAAGATTTCTTGACATTACCTTACAATTTTGACAAACTCTGGTCCAGTCTTCATCACTAGGTTTCTGATGTCAGAATGAGTGCTTGTTAGACTGGGAATAATACTTTGAGTTTCAGTAAGAGTATGCTCCCTGTCAGAAGTTGACTCCATACTGCATCTGTAGCTGATGCTATGGGAACAGCCTCCAGGAATGAACATTTTCTGAATCTTGACTAAAAGCATGGCAGTCCACTGATGATGGTTCTAGTTCTGTCCTCTGAGACACCTCATCGTCAGCGCCTCATAAGGACGTGCTCGCACCATCAATTTTCAGATTTCTCTTCATCAAGAAGTGGTTTATCAAGCCTGCTATCATGTTTCAGTGACCATCATGAAGCAGATATTGTACTTCCTCAGTGGGGAACACAGTGTCGGTCAGGAAGTGTTTGCTGCCTTCTTCTCATTTTTATAAGTGAGGACTCACATGAGAGGTGCGTTTAGTGTTTGGGTGTGGAGCATGATGACACCTCCAACTGCATGCACACAATAATTTCAGGATCGGCTTGCTTCTTTTCAGTGGAAGGAGTTAAATTGTTATGGTTCTGCAGTAGCCAAAGCGACACATGAAATAGGGTCCTGGGGATCCAATGTTGAGCTGGAGGCTAATAAAAGGGGGCAGACAGACTTTTCCCTTTCTCTCCCTCTCTCTGTCACTAGACCGCATGCACTTCATTTCTCTGGATGAATTCACATGGGACAGTTAATGCCAGAGTCCAGAGCGCATCAGACTCTGAGGAGTGGACAGGAGACAGAGCCTCATACTGAACGGCTGAATGTGGTTTCTCATATTGTTGAGAAGCTGAAGCTGGACTGGCCCAGCAGGGGCGGACTTCTGTCTACTTGTTTTCATTTTATTTATTATATATTAAAAAAAAAAACCCTGTGTACTGCATTAGGCTAACCGAGACTTGTCACAGCTCTTACATATTATTGCTGTTTTGTTGATTTTGATTGCTTCTATTGTCCTCATTTGTAAGTCTCTTTGGATAAAAGCATCTGCTATGTGACTTAATGTAAATGTAAACATAGCATAAATTCCATATGTGTATGATATGTATTTTCCAGCGTTTACATCAATTCATACTGCAAATTGAATTAAATTCTTTAATAAATTTAATGATAAATAATAACTTATTGTACATCACTAGTTTCTCTCTTAAAGCCATTCCATATATAAAAGACTTGAATGGTAAACAGAGCCCTTGTGGAATATTCTAGGATGCATTATGCCAAAAGCACTTAAAACTCTTAGAACCAGAGTGAATCACACATGGCCATGTTGATGGAGAGTGAAATAATAGATTTCAACCAAGACTCTTTTTTTATTCTGAGCAGTGGATTTGCCAAGAGTAAGAAAGAAAGAGACAGAGTGAGAAAGAAAAGACATATGGAGAGGTCTTAGTAGGAATGGTTATACTGTAGAGCCAAGGCTGCTGATGTCTGGCTGTGAACGTGTCACAACAAAGTGACAATCTTCAGTCGTCAAAGTTCCTCCCGGCAGTTTCTGAAGGTCATGGCTACAGCAGCTTGTTTATTCACCCCAGACTCTTTTTAGCACTTTCTTCCTGCTGTATGTTTAAAACACTTCAGGCAGCTGTGGAAATCTGTATTTGAGGCAGCGGTAACCTTAACATCACCCAGCACGATGACTCATGCGCTGGAGGGGAGCTGCACTCGGGACGGGACGGGAATGTGTCACGAGGGTTTACTTTCCATCAGCTGAATGCCTGTGCAAACCTCTGGCCAGTATGATGATGGAGAAGCACACTGCAGCATCCTCAGGCCAGCATCACCACCACAGTCTCAGCAATGATTCACGAGTTCAGTTTAACACTTAACCACTAACACTCAAGTATAAACAATAGTAATAATGATGCTTGCTTTAGTACTAATATTTGAAAAATTTCATGCTTGGTGTGCTTATCAATTTGCATAAAAATCTTATTTGGTCTAGAAACTTGGCAAAGGAAGATGTTATTGCTTAAAGGTTACTCATTCATAATGAGTTTTTTCATTTCAGTTTCAGTTATGTTTTACTGAATGTATGTATTCATTTTGCCCCTGGTGTTTCTCATAAAATTCCTAAAAATCTGTTTAGTTTTTCACCATTTCTAGCACCTTTTTGTCTTCCTGTATTTTTAACAGCACAAATACTAATGCAGACTTTTGATTGGATATTTTGGTATAAGTTTAGCCATTGTTCAGATCTCTGATTAACATAAGATAGGTTGCCAAATGTATTAATATTACTAGAGAGTACAGACGCTTGTTTACTGTCAGGTTTCAGTTGACTGATACAGTATTCCGGTAAATAACTGTAATTTAGAGAACATCAGTTCTAATTTGGGTGTACAATACGGTAATGACATTAGTGAGACGACCCATAAGAGCAGCTGTCATTATCAGTTAGATTTAAATCAAATAAATCCTTATCAGAGGAGGATATGCAAAACAAAAGACCTAGAAGAGAGGACACATGCATACAAAACAATGCTTCAGCATTAGGCCAACCTTTTCAGCAATGCATCCCAAAAGAAATGCATCCCAAGGGCATGACTAGCTGAAGCGTTGCCATGGATACAGCAGATGTGAGCTGATGAAAAGTGAGGAATATGACCGCAACAGATGATGGCTGCCTGCACTCAACCTGTCTTCACACAGACCACACGCGTCGTCTTCACCGCTCTCGTAGTCTTCTTCCCAGAGTCTAGACGGCTCTGCTAGGCTGAAAAGTTTGTAGCATTCAGACAATCCAAAAAACTATGACGGATTCTATCATTTGAAGGCAGTACATGTTTTCTATGTCTACATCTGACTGGAAATATTTAGTTTTTTTGCTATCAAAATTGTCAGCAAAGACAGAAACCTGATCCCATAATTGTGTTTCTAGTTTTAAATGTCTCGGTCTGTTCTAATTTTCTTTGAAATAGCATGCACTGATGAATCCTGCACAATAAAATCAGTAATGTGAAAGTAAATAACAGCAATTTTGATTTCATTTTGTCTCGTGTTCTCGCATTTATCTGCACTATTGTTTAAATATCGGTCAATGTGGTTTTTCTAATTATCTCAGAATTTTGTGAAAGGATACTCCTAAACATCCCGATGTTTGTTTGTTGAACGATGATTCTGATCTTACTTTGAGTATTTCACACCGCACTAACTGCAGCCAAGATAGTAATCTTTCTAATTTGGCATGAACCCACATTCCCGACTGACAAAATTATTAAATTAAACCAAAATATTGCACTGTTAGAACTTTCAACAGCAAGGACTAACAGAGCTAAACCAAGAACAATTAAGGCATGGTCAGAATTTATTAAGAAACTTTTTAATACAATAACTGGATACTGGTCAATGTGCACATTTTTGGCCATTGCATCCCACTTTTTCTTTTTTCAGTAAGAAAAATAATATTGACTGTATGGAATGTGAACTGGAATGACAATATGCAAATTAAAGCTCTTTTAGTGATTATTACAGGGTTCAGTCCCATGCATTTTCAATGTAACAAGCTTAGCGCAAAACATGTTTTCTACAGTATTTCATGAGTTATTAATGAATTCTTGAATAATGTAGCACTTTAGGGTTGAGTCCTGTGTGTACGGTTTCGTTTACTGACCATTTGCAGTCATTTCTCTTTAATCTGCTATATAATTTAACCCTGTTGATGCTGTTTTAACCCAATTGAGAGCTGTCTGCTCACTGGTACTGTGGATGAGGCCATGCTTACAACAAAAGGTCATGATTCAGCTGTCTAAAAGCAACATTTGAAGCCCATCTGGTGCTTGGAAACGAATAGTCCCACTTCAAGTTGTGTAACTGAATTATTTCCACTATCTACTATTTATCCTTCCAGAACAGATTTTCAGTGGGAGCTCAAGAAGAGCTCTACTGGCATGGGCCCATTTCTATTTCAGTTTGTGAGTTTCAAAATACGGTTGCAAAGGCCGACAAAATGGCTTCAAAAGAAAGTGAAGCACTACCTTGGGTCAATATTTACAGGTCATGGAGTCACACCCAGATGTGCCTCTGTAAGATATCCATAAATTCTGCAATGCAATGTGAGCATGTGTCCCATCATGCTTTCTCGTCCCCTCATCATAAGCATCAGCGCCTACAAAACCACAATAAGCATGTTGGCTTCATTCAGGTCCTGTGACTCTCTCTGACCCACTGTTTTAGAGATCCATTTTCAGTTTGAAGCTTCAGTGTGTAACCTAGCCATAATATTATGTTTCAATGCATAGCTTATCATGCATTGTTTATGTTCTGGACATGAATGATACTTATCATTTTACTTTAAGACATTTTCTGGGTGTTGCTATTGTATGGTATATTTTTCATGTACACAATCAAAATAAGCTAAGAAATTGGTTTCTGATTTACTGTGTTGTTTAACACATTAGTAATTCAAGACAGTGACAAAACAGTGACAGATAGACGTGACATCCATAAAATGAATTAGAGCAGCGATAGTACTTTTTGCTTTTCTTCTGAAATAGAAAACAAACACCTGGGGTGTATTTCAGAAAGCAGGGTTAACTTACCGTCAGCTATACCCTGAACTCTCGGTTGATTAACCCCAAACCCTGATTACTAGAGGTGTTTGGTTAAAATGTTTTGTAAGGGTGTAAGTTCATTCAACTCAGAGTATGTTCCTGATTAAGACTCAAGACATTCTCAACAGAGCGACGAATCGACGAGTCACTAACAGCGCCATGCTGTTTCTTTCTTCTTCTTCTGTTAAATGGTCGTTTACATGCTTGGTGCATATCGCCACCTAATTGATGATTGTGCAATCATTTTTCTTTTTTTGTGTTTACTCTTTAATCCTTGAGAATAAGAATTATATTGTTTGTTTGATGCTAATTATATATTAAGTCATATCAGATATGTATTTTTATTATAGAAATACATTATAGAAAATGCCGATCCTTGTGTGAGATGATAATATAAAATGTAATAAATATATAATATTGTAAATCAAACATTACCTTGTCATGATAGTGTTTTATAATTTATAAAAATAACTGATATGTCAATAAAATATAATAACCATATTAGTTAGATACTATACAGTTATATATATATATATATATATATATATATATATATATATATATATA
>NC_056610.1:6085151-6180151 GCF_018340385.1 Cyprinus carpio | reverse complement strand
AACAGTGTTTATTCAAAACAGATATATTTTCTAACAATTTAAGTCCCTGATATAATTTTTTTAATCAATTTAACACATACTTGCTGAATAAAACTATTAATTTCTCTTTCTCTCTCTAAAAAAAAGTGCTGAAAACTTTAAAAAAATTACTGGCCCCAAACATTTGTACAGTAGTGTATATTTTTACACAAGTAACAAAGTAAAAAAGTCTTGAGAGTCCAGATGCATTCACTGCATGAAGAATCCTATCAGCTCTAAATGTGATCACGAATATGATATTGATTTAATACAGCAGCTCAACAAGCATGAAGTTCATCTTGAGTGAGTTACATTTTAGACACAATGTCTGTTTTTCACCAATGAAAACAGTTGGATCAGAACATTTGTGCGTCTCAGAGCAACACTGCAGTGTTTCATTCCTGAATGAATCTATTTTTGAATTAATCATTTGAATCAGTGATTCAGAGACCCATTTACAAAGACTTAGTTTGTGTCTAAAGCTGACTCAGCTCTTTTGAATGAATCTTCTAAGTAAATGATCTAATAAATCACTCATTAAGACAGGCTAGCGGTTTTAGTGTCATATGGATTAATCAATGATAGGTCTGAACAAGTCATATAAAATGCACTGACAAATGGTAACCTAAAATTGGTAGCCTAACATCAAGACTTTATTCAAGTAAGAAAATCACCGAACCAACCAATATACATCAATTAATTCATGCAAAGCTATTTTTATGGGTTCAATCGGGTAGCTCTTTACGGTAATAATCCATGCTGACTATACTCATATGCACCTTTTAACCTAAACCGAAAGTAACCATTTTGGTTACTTTCAGAATTTTAATGCATGAATTCTATCAGTTAAGTGGTTTAAAATGTTTTTGTTTTTGGTACTTTTTTTAATTTCACAAATATTTTTAAGTTTACTGCATGGCTAAATAAAAAAAAAAAAAAAAACATAATGCTATGCAGTATTTGTTTACTCGCGGGCATGTGTCGACACGTTACTCTATTTATATAATTTTATTCAGTTTTTCTCTTTTCTCAGTAGTGCTGCTGGTGCGTGATAATTTGAGGATGTGTGAATCCAGGTTTTGCGGTTGCTCTGTATGCTGCTGTTTGCACATTAAAATAAAATATTTGTTTGTATTTTTAATGTATCATCACAGCTGCTTGTCCATTCTTTTTTATTTAATGCAAATTTATTATTCTAATTTTATCAGTTACTGGTTAATTTTTGGATAATGAACAGTGGTTGTTGGTCAGGAAGATTAACCGAAATGAGCATCCCTAATGCTGACTGATAAATACAGAGAAGTTCTGGCGGTCTACACAAAGTCTAAAATCGTTAGAGATCCTTAAAGAGCCTGGTCAATATTCCTCAAGAACATAACCCTGAAATGAAATATATAAACCATTATAACAAAACCAAGCAGACACTTGTGCAGTTTCTTGCTTCAGGCAGCGTCTTTCATCAATAAGTGCCCAATTATATCAGCTCTGCTGAACGGACAGACATTCACACTGGACATGAAAACTCCAACAATATAATAACTGATCCAACAATATGGAGTGTCATGTGTAACTTAGGCCTGCTCATCTCTTTATGCTGTGGTCCAAAGGCCTAGTCAAGATGACTGAAACCAACAACCAATAGCAAATCCAAACTTACTAACAAAACTGGCATTAAGAGTTGATTGGCCATGACTTTCCAGACAACAAATGCTTCCAGAAGCACATTAGCATGACGGACTGTGCATTTGTCAAAGGGAATGAAGGTTTCATCTGGAACAAACTGAAGAGGAGGGTTATTCGGCTGGATGTGGGAGGCAGGGGAAATGAAGAATGAGACGCTGCAAAGTGCTGAGGGTGGATCGAGATGTGAGCGATGGAAATTTGCAGCATTGGCAGATGTGAATGGAAAATTTCCTTCAGCAAAAGCACTCAGACCGGGAGCCATACTGATGCTCTCGGCCCTCGTGATAATGTAAGCTGCGTCTTGTGACGTCCTGTGGGCTGAGAGTGATTTTAAAGCAGCACCCGGATGTGTCATTTCTCTGCTCCTCAGTCAGCTTTCATGATATACGGCACTTCCTGCTGTCAGCGGCTCTGGATCAGGACTGGCAGCAGTCCATGCTTTGACTAACAATGGGAGAAGACAGTGTTTACACACTGATTGAGCTATGAAGAGACAAAGTGAGTCAAAGTTGAAGTCATTAGTATAAGAGAGTCCGGGGAGGCTTCGATATATATGTGGATTGGGAAAGTATAATCCATTGCTTCCAGCCAACGGTTATTACACCATGAATATTATGTTGTGAATTGTGATGCAAGTACTTTGTGAAACTCATGAGAAGTACTTGTGCAACACCCATCACCCAAAGTGCTGAAGTTGCTTATACTTTAAAAAGCTTAAAATATTAGTATTTTTCTTACCCACATCTATCATTTCACTTCAGAAGACACTGATTTATCAACTGGGGTCATATGGATTATCAAGTTTTTGAAGCATCAACTTTGAACTTGCATTATGTGGAATCCTTTTGTGTTCATATGAAGAAAATAAGTCTGTGTAGTTCTGGGATGGCATGAGGGTAAGTAAATGAAGAGAATTTTTATTCATTATAATCTTGATGAGAGCATACTTCTGAAATTCTGATTATACATTATAACACGAACATATTTATTTTTTACAGGAGGCTCATAGTTCAAGTCTGCAAGTCCTGGCCTGACTGTCAGTGTGATATTTCTGGGAGCTGTGATTTAATACATCATCAGGTGGGAGGAGAACACTCACTCGCTCAAACACTCACTGCGTTGCATAAGGTGCTCAGCAAAATAATACACTTCTGCAAGTCAACATGAATCAAAATTCTCTCCATTTACTGTCTTAATGCACATTTCTGATCTTATTGTGCATGATTCATCAGTGCATCTCAATCCAATATATAAAAAAAGGATTGCAATTTTTCTTCAAAATATAACAATATGTAATAATAAGGTAAATTTAGGTTAACTGGAACAGATGACTGTGAAAAATGTCCCAATTACCCTAAAATCCTCCCTAACTTACTCCATCTCCACTGGCTTTCTAACATAGGGACACTTTTTACGAACCAATGGATAAAATCAATGCTTTTTTCTTTGAAAGAAATAAATAAACAGATAAAACACTGTTTTATGTTGCCTTAAAAATCTGATGCCTCAAGATTTGATGGCCCATTCTACTGTATACTGCAAACTTTATATATAAGGAGGCAAGACCATTCAATGCAAAATCATTATATCCACTGTAACTTGGTCAGCACCTCTACAATCTTGCAAAAAAAAAAAAAAAACACGGCACAGAAGCAGTTAATTGTTTTAGGCAGTGGCTTTCATCAATAACTGCCCAGTAATAACAGGAAAACACTATCATTCAGTCTAACCCTAATCATCACACAATCATCATTCTGACACTGGGTTAGGATTAGGTTAGGGTAATAATAGGGCATATGATCATACAGACGTAAATTACGTGATATTAGTTTGAACGTCTCGCGCTGCACTGATAATGATCCAAGTACTTATGATGAGTAGCGATATTGAATATTTGATCGCAAACAGATTTACCAAGCTGTCATTCAAACAGTATAGATACAAATTTAAAAAAGGGAAAACACACCTAAACTGGATATAGGCTACAGCAGTCGGCTTAATTCAATAGCACAACAGGCAGCTCTCTTTTAACACAGACTTTTAAGAAGGGATGGATGTTTGCTTCAAGTGATAGGCCAGGTAAGTGATAGATTATCTTGTATGTGTGTCATTTTCTTTACGTTTCCTAACTAAAAGCAACCAAAAAGCCATTTTCTTTTGTGGTTGTTATGCGAATAATAATAATGCCCTTTTAAAGAATAATAATAATCGGCAGGGATCCCAGACCAATACAATTAGTGTCTCCTCTATTTTAAAACCCACGAGCCGCAACTTATTTTAATTATCTGCTTTTCAAATTCAGGGTTATCTGAGTGCCAATGTAGAAATTTAAGGATAAAAATACTGTCAGAGCCATGCTTTTGCATCCTTGAAAGCTCCTGTCTTCGTTCATTGTATTTGCATGAAAAAGAGCTGCTCGTACAATCTTCATTATGCCTTCTTTTGTGTTCGGCGAAAGAAAGTCATACAGCTTTTCAGTGATACAAGAGTGAATAAATATTTAATTTTTGTGTGAACTAGTCCTTTGAACTCTTTGGATGTTGTTAACAGAAGAGCAAACCCTATGACAGGCGATCTACTCGAGTATCACAAGCAATGCATTGTCTCACTATATTATGTATATATGAGCATCTCCTGTGCATCTAATAAACTATAGCACAATGTTGTTGTTTCCTTTCCTTTCGGCTGGAGTCTTGGCATGGTCCAGGCGGCCTCACCGACTGACTTCATGTTGCACCAAGGGTGATGGATGTTCTTTTCAGCTGTGTGTTTTCTGCCCGTGTGTTGAGAATACCAAGTGCCTAGGCCGCCAGTGTGCAATTATCTGGCAGGCTGAGCAGGCTGGCTTGCAGGGGTTTTAGCCTCTTTCTGTGTACACACACACACGCACGCTAATGAACGTGTGGCGCAAGGCACTCTAACCCTACCCTCTGAAAGAAGCACTGTCCCAGCATTTCATTACCGCATTTATCTCGGCAAACACAGAGTTTGGGGAAATCAAACCCACTTGATCTTTTGCAGAGCGCCGCCTACCGAAGATGCCCGAGCTGAAATTTGAGAGCATCTATCAATGCTCACCATGACAGGGTATTTATATTGTGCTGGACAGCTAATTATATTGCAGAAAAGAAAAATGTATCGATGTATATCCTGTTGATTATTGCTTAATGTTTTCACATTCACAATGTAACGCCTGGCGGTGATGATGAATTACATCATTTTACAGTTATTTTCTAACTGCCTACACACAAAATCTTTACATGTTAATCAATTTCTGAAAGCTGACACTCAAACAGCAGAAGCACACACCAAATCTGCAAAACCATGCAATAATTCTCAGCCTTTGACACAGTTTTCAATGTCATAAAATACTTTTTGCAAAACACAACGCACAATTCTCTATGTAACACACAAAAATTTAACAGGAATTCATATTATGGCAAAGGTGTTTGCTTTTGAGATGTGTTTGTGATATTTTGAATGCAGTGCTTCATTTTGCAAGAGATGTGAGGTATTTTGCATTTTGTGTGCAATTCTTGGATTTGTGTGTAAAGTTGTCTGTAAAGAGACAAAGTTTTAAAAATGTGTGTAAGCTGTAAAGAGATTCAGCATATGTTAAAAATCTGCTAACAGAAGGCGGCTTTAAATAACAACTACTGACATAGCCAACAATCTAATAAGATTAATCTTGAAAATTGTAAAAATAAAAAATGTGAAAATTATTATTTTGTCATCATTTATTAATTAATAAATGATCAAAAGTGTCTATAAAATAAAATAAAATAAAATAAAATAAAATAAAATGAAAATAAATCAGTCTTGCTTAGATAGTTTTTTCTACATGTAGGTCTGCAATCTGAGCTTTGATTGCTTCCAAAAAAAAAAAAAAATAATAATGATTGCATCTACATGACAAGAATACAGATGGAGGAGTGCATCTCTTCACAGGATCTTGCTCTACATACTGTATGTGTATCTACATAGTAGTAATAAGCCCTTTCTCATAGTTTAGAGATTTTTACAAAGCACCTTAGTGATTATTACATAAAGGTTTTCTGTAGCTGCTGAAGCACTGTACGTTTCTCCAGGGCTTATACTACAGAAGCACAGCGAGTTGACAAGACAATCAGTGGCACATCAGCAATAGTGTGAAAGATAAAGAGAAAACTTAACCTAGTTTAGGCAGTGGGGAGGATTCTGGCGTATAAGAGCTTCGTGTGGGAGGCCATGTGAGTAATTTGTCGGAGCTGCCTATTATCAGTTACCCCTGCCATGTTCAATCCCAGAGTATATATAGAACGTTATTACTAACACTTAATGATCTCAGATCAATACTGTAGGTGGTCTTGCCTATGGCTCTCACAGACACAAAAGAAAAAGACACGGGAGTGAATTTCAGCGAGCACCTTAAAGCTGCTGTGAATGTGAGGAGGCAGGGTGCAAAATACAGGAGAAAGTCATGTGAGACGAGCAAGAGTTTCCACAACGCTGCACATCTGTCAATAACAGATATATTTATGTGCAGTGGAAATGGATGGAGTAAATAAAACCTATTTACTTTTGGTCACGGCTGAATTGAAACAAGCTTGAAATGACTAAGTGATTAAGTGAGCTAGTACTCAAGATAGGAAGTACATGGATTGTATTTTGTGTCATATTTTGATTAACTTTGATATCTCACAACTTTGTGTGCTTTTTCTGAGTCGGCATGAGCTGCTGTGCTAATGGAGACTCACGATGCAGTCACGCACAGAAGACCAGGTGCCGACACCTAGATTTCTGTTGGGGGAAAAATATAACTTTAAACTTCAGTTTGTTTTTGGCCAAACCCTATGCCTTTTTGAATATATGACACTTGTCGCATGGGAAACATCTGTGTTACTTTTGCATCTTTTTTTAAAAGCTTGATGTTTGTCGGCATTCACTGAGTGTGAGCAGCATTTTATTTATTTTCTTTTGAAATCTTCTGTGGTTCAAAAAAGGAATAAGAGCATACAGCGTTGGAAATAGTTTTTTGTGTGTAATTTTTTGATTAATTTTCATTTTTGAGTGAACTATCCCTAAATTGCCAGTAGTGATAGATGCTATTTATACTAAGGGAAACAGTATTTTCTTAGATTAATTATATGTTTGTTTGTTTATATTAAATATGTTTTGCGCACTATTTCCACTTTTCATCTATCATCCTTAATTTTTTATTTGAAATGAATGCCTATTGGACATGATATATGATGGGAAAAGGGCAATGAAAAGGACCAGAGAAAGGTGGATTCAAAATCCAATTCCAACTCAGTTTGGTTCAGTCAAAAGCAAAATCCACTAGACTTGGTTTTCTTTTGTAATTTTGTCTTGCTCAAGTGAATTAATTTAAATAGCCTTTGCCATCAAGATGGGCTATTTGTACTTGGTATAAACAGAAACTTAAAAAATGTTTAAAAACATAAAATTGATGACAATTCAAGGTGACATATAAATGTCAAATGCAACATGAATTTACATTTGCCTTATAAACATAATCTCATACCATTTGCTTTCTGTTTCTGTAATGTTTCTGTTCTGTAATGTTTCTCATCTCCCATCCCCTTTAAAAGCCAGTTGTGCTCTCGTCATGACGAGTTCGCTATTTACATGGTGGAATGTAATTTTTCATTTTTAAAAATATTGTGCCAGACTTTAGAACAGGTTTGAGTTGGTCTATGGCGCAGTCTATTTTCAGTTCCTCAAATTAGCAATGCGCCAACAATACACCTGAACGCACCTCTTTTTTAGACAAGCATTGCTCATGGTCGCACAAATGGGTGCAAATGCATTTGCTAATTACACAACGTGGCACAGAACAGGGAAATGAGAACTGCGTCGGGCTGAAACTAACAAAAACACTTGCGCCGCGCCTTGCGTCACATTACGCCAGGTGTATGATAGGGCCCCATATTTATTTTTTATTGGTAGACAGCTAATCAATTTCTATACTAAACACTTTGATTAACTTTTAATTTAGTTTCTAGTGCAAAATGTTGTGACTGTACTGAAAACATTCTTTTCTAAATGTGAAGAATCTATGGACTGCATCAGGCTATTCCTCCTCTGTGATTCATACTTCATGGATCTATCTTTATCTTGGTGATTCACATTTCATGCTAATTTCATCAATCTTAAAACCTCTACTCTCAGAAACAACAAACTCTTCATTCATCAACCAACTGTGGATCTCTTGCTATTGCCATATGCACATCATGCCATATGTTCAGCATAGCTTCATCCATCAGTGAGGGATCATTCACATGAGATGAATGCAAGGCAATAAACAGGCTGATGGAGAAGATCACAGAGCTAGAGACACACATGGGAACGATAGCTGCAGTAACTGAGCATAAAAAGCATTCACTTATTGTTTTGGATGTGGTTATGAGTGACAACATGGCCTCATGGCTGAAGGGAAACACAACATCACTCTCCTGTTAGGCTTTCAAACAGGTATCCCGCTCAGTCAGGTATTCGTTGAAAAGCCTGGTAAATGTGGCATGATTATTACATTGAAGAAAAAAATAAAAATAAAATAAATACATTGGTGTAGAAACAATTTTCAAAAAGCTAACCATTTTTACAATTACAAAGAAATGGCACTTTCTATTGAACTTTCTTTTCCTGAAGGAAATCTGAAAAAAAAAAAAAAAATGTTCTCAACATACTACTACTACTACTAATAAGCAACAGGAAGACAGTTTCATTGCTGTGAGGAAATAGTAACTAAACTCATGTGTGAACTCATGTGGAAAATTTAAATGGGAATTAGCATGAACTTAGTATGGGAGAGCAACAAGATTATTTATGCAGTCCAATTCAGCATGTATATTAATATAGGGATATATAAGCAATTCTAAGTAGAAGGTTTGCATGCAAGGTACTCTTATATTATGCAGGAACATATAAAAACCAAGAATATTTATTAGACTGTAAGATATTAATAGATGTTAATGAGGTAAGTCAAGTAGTGAGAAACAAAATATAAGGTGCATGTACAAATGGAGAATTTAAGCTGGCACAAGTACATTGTTCTTATAAAGAAATATGCATTTCACCTTTAGTGTCAGTGAGCTCAATCATCCATTAGAAACAAAATATTAATGTACCAATTAAGCACATTAAGTAATACTTAGTGAGAGAAAATGCAATTTGTGTTCAAAGTTTGTTTCTCAGGGATTTTAATGGAATAATAAGGTTGTTGCTTGTGAATATTAAGTAACTAAACAATACCATGATTGGGAATATTATGTGTTTATGAACTTGTTGAGAGAAGACAACAAATTAATTCATGCACTTAGAAATGTTATCTATTCATGTTCAACTGGGCTAAGCAATTGTAAACCTGATTAGCTTTGATGAAAGATTGTCTTTCAGGCACACTAGTGTCATTTTATCTTGGTGGGAGCATTCACATCTTAATTAAGAAACCTAAAATTACTGCAAATCATGGCAACCAGACACAACACGCTAATTCCTGTAAGACCCTCGAAATCCACTTTCCTGCAGAGTTTAGCTCCAACCCTGATCAAACTCACCTGCCTGTTGCTTCCTATTAATTCTGAAGAGCTTGATTTGCTTGTTTAGGTGTGTTTGATTAGGATTGGAGCTCAACTCTGCAGGTATGGCCTTGTCCATATGAAAACACGTTTTTCTCTCTGTTTTGGGCTTCTGTCCACACTGAGATGGAATTTTTGTCAAGGAAAATGGAACTTTTTAAAAACACTTAGCTTTTATGAGGTTTTGCATTTGTGTGACAAAGTCATACCTAGTTAGCAAACTGTAAACTGTAACTAATGGTAATGATAGTAAACTGAGATTGAGGTAAAGCACTGATGCTAATGCACTCTAGTTATTAGGTGTGTTCGACTTCAAGCAGCGCGGTGCAGACCAACCAGTGTGTGATATCAAAGTACCGCGGGAGCGATTCGAAGGAGCTGTCTGCTCTCTATGGCTCTCACCATGCTTTGGTGTCGCTCACCAGTCGGTCTGCACAGCGCTAGTTTCAGTCGAACACAGCTCTTATAGTGTTACAAGAGGAGCCCGGTTCAGTAGCTTAGTTGAATCATTGAGTTATGATTTTAACCCCACCCAAAAAAAAATTTAAAAACTGTTTAACGTCTAACTCTACAATTAAGCACAGCATAGTTCATAGTCTTTGTAACATGTTTCAGCAATGCATTTCTAACATTTACAATGTGTTTAGAAACAATTCTCAGAATTGACTTTACACTGACTTACACGTTTTCCGACTTAAACGTAACGTAACCTACAGTAGATGCACAGAACCCATCCCTGTTCCTGGAGGCACACCAACACTAAACACATTTTGAATGTATCCCTTATCTGACCCATCTGTAGCAGGTTTTGGAGTTTTTACTAACAAGCTGATGAGTTGAATCTAGTGTGTTTGATTAGGAAGAGTCTGAAAATGTGCATTGTTGGTGTGCCTCCAGTAACAGGGCTGGGAGACAGTTGGCTACAGCACACAACACTAACATCAGTGTATATCAACAAGCCATCATCATTCATCACTACATTCAAGTGGAAATAATTATTTGCATACATAATGTATTCTGCAGTTCTCAGTTTGCTATGGGGACTTATACAGCAGCAGCAGTGATGCAATGCCTTTTCCAGGTGGCCACTGGCTGTTTGGAAGGCATATTATATATTTGTGTAGACATGACGTCACAGTAGCTATACCAGCTGAGTGGCAGAAAGACTGCGTGGCAGCATTAGTGTTCAGCCTGAAACACTTGTAAAATGGGAAAGAGCTCTTATTCAATTGACTGCACAAATGGGTTCAATTAGAAAATAAGCTATCTTTTTACAGTCTGCCAAAAACTACAGAAAATAGAAGCAAATGGATCACTGCAATTTGCAGAAACAATTGGACTCCAGGCACCCAAAAGTGGATTTGTTGTTACTGTTTTGTGTCATGTATGTTGAATTTGGGAGTAAAGTCAAACCCTATGCCACACATTGTATTGTAATATTTGCATCTTATAATCTTTGTAACTGTAAAGTTTTTGCCAGTATTTATAAAAAAAAAATAAGTTGACTTGTGTTCTAAGAAGGATATAAGTTGATATAAAAAAATTGTTAACACTTTAGGCACCAATTCTCACTATTAACTAGTTGTTTATTAGCATGCATATTACTAGCATATTGATTGTTTATTAGTATTCAGAGAAGTTTACAGAAAGTCATAATGTCTATAATGCCTTAGTGCTCTAACCCTCTGGGGTCTGAGGTGATTTTGGGGCCGTTGAGATGTTTTGACATGCCCTGGCATCTGTGCTTATTTCAGCTACTTATAACATACTATTGGCCAACATGTAATGTGAATTTATGGCTAGACAATATAACAAATTTATAAATGTTCCTTTGGATTTAGATCTAGCTTGTTCATTGATGTCTATCAGAAAAAGCATCAAGGCTGTTTTATGTATTTTGCTGGCATTGAAATCAGGTACAAATATATGTCAGGAAAACTGATTCCTGGAAACGTGTCAATGTCTTTGGATCACTAGCTCCTTGGTCAGTTGTAAGGATCACTGTCGAGTCACAGTGTGTTTAAATTAAGCTGGTAAGCTTAATGGTGAGCTTAACTGTATTTATGGACAGTGACATGTTTGCTCTAAATCTATAAGTGGAAAACATTCTGTTTTTCATCATTATGTATATAAATGATCCAGTGTCTGCAGTGCTGCCTGCATACTTGCCATGTGTTTTTAACTCCAGATACTGTATGTAAGATTCATACATCAGGCACTGTCTGATTGGTGCAAACATATTTTATCTTACATAACTCAAATTAGGTAAAAATTATGTCTCACAGATGTTTTTTTCTCTATTTAATTACTTTCGCAAGGCTTTCAAAGTGGTGGGAACATGTTCCACCCACAAATTACACATTTGTCAGGAAAGCTCTGCCATTGATCATTACTGTTGCTTGCAAAATTAAAGACACTGAGTGTGTCTTGCATGAGTAATAAAGAGTGACAACATGCGTTATACATTTAGAAAATAAATAATATCATTTAATTCAATTGTGTTGTTACCTGGGTGATTAACAACTGATGCTTTAAGATCTGGGGGTGTAAACTTTTGAACGTGATGATGATGTGATGGATTTAGTACTGCCCTTCAGAAGCTACATACACATGTTTCCCAGAAGACCAAATAAGTATGATATACCCTGATCATCAAAGACTGTAGAAGACTGACCAGATTCAATATAACCACATTCAAGCGTGTCACAAACAGTCATTAAGTTTCACTGTTATTAACACATATAATAGTTAACTCTACAATAAAAACAAAACAAAAATAACTGCAAGGTTTATATCTTATAATAAGGAAATAAAGTAATTACTCAGTTTAAAATATGAGTTGTTGTACTTTGTCCTTCTGAAACATTCAGATTTGAAATCACCCTCTACATGATTTTACAATTTTCCTATACATGACCCTTAATACGCATATGTAAATGAAGGAGGCATGCTCCTAACAACTAATTTCTGTCAATCGATCACAAGCGTGATGCTGTTATCGAGCAAGACCATCTAATGTTGCTCTGTCCCTGGATGTAGACCAACTGTACCTCCAAAAGTGTGGAAATGCATCCAGAGGATAATTAGAAATGCATGGCTAGAACTATTAGAAACGCATTAGAACTATTAGAAATGGATGGCTGAAGTTTATTTTTAACAATGTGTCTGAGTGACTGAACAGAAATGTTTTTGTTTGTTCGTCTCATTTCACAACAGACACTTTTCTTAATTACTCTCTTGCTGCTGGCTTTTCTTAATATCTTCCATTGAAAGCTATGGCAGTGCCCTCGGAGGCAATTATTGTGGATTTTAATCTGACAGCAATAAAGGTTGGGGGTTCCTTGGCTCTTCAAGTCTATAGCTTAAAGACAATTTGCAAGTTGTTGAACCTGTGAAATATATTTTGGATGAAACAGAAAGTAGACATTATCATACCTATTCTCCGGACATTGCAGCAGTTGAGTTTAAAAAGGTCTCAACAATGTTCAAGTGTCCTATCACCATTTGAGTTTTGGTTATTTGCCAGGCAGGTTCATCTTAAAGTATCTTGGACTCAATAAAGAATGGTAGAAGTTTGATAAGGGCCAAGTTCTCATGCATTTTGCTCAACACTTCAACATTTGGTCAGATTTTGGGGTATTGCATGAAGGCTATTTGTTTTGTCTTTACAGATGTAGGGAGATTACAATTGGACGCACTGAGGTAAACTCTTCACATAAAGTGAAATACTCATTCTTCACAAGACAGGGAAGCACAGTGCAAGCTTCATAGGAATGACTCCTTCAAATAAGTCATGGGCTATGCCTGGGGTATAACCAGTAGTAAAGTGAAAATGTTTCAGTTTGTCTGTCAATGGACAAACCTTTTTGAACAATTGGTCAGTGTAGAATTTTCCTTAACAGTCTGAACATGGATGCACAAGCCTCCTTTGTTCTTGGCGGAAAAGTACCTGATCGTTGAACTGGTCATGTCACCTGCAGAAATAATTATTTATCCTGACTTTAAGATATCACAGCACTGGGATCGATTTCTTGGCCTTTTCCCCCCACAGAAAAACTGCTCCCAAAACACCATTTCTTGTGGCCTTATCCTCAGTTGATAGAGGCTTTTGGTCCAGTTGTTGGACTTTGGACGATTTACTTTGAATACAGTATAAGCATAACTTTTTCAGGACATACTACCAATTTCAAAAATGTTTTGCTATCCATTGCATCAAGGCATCAACCAATGATGGCTCATCACTTACATGCCAGTTCTGTTTGCGGTAAGAAAAAGACAAACCACTAGTTCTGTTATTAGTGATTGTGGTAATGCTGGGGTTAAGTTCAAAAGTAATATTGGGGGCTAATTAATAGTCATGCTATTGACTTACTGTTTCAAGTGTTGTTAGAAGGGGAGATGTGGTGTGATTATTATGTGTCTTTTATTAGGGCTCTTTAAGAAAAAAGGGACGGGGAGGAGTCAAAGGTTAGAACAGGGAAAAAGTGTATGAAGACGGGGGAAATAAAATTCTCACTTAACATTTACCTTTTTTTTTGTTGAACTGTTGTAAAAATGAATGTCACATTTGCCATCATTTGGATATTCAGGGAAATTTGCATTCTTGCTCGTATTTTAAACATGAAAACAATAACTCGCGCAGGGTATGTGTCTGTATCGAAGACAGTTTAAAAATCTCAATGTACTGTATTTGCTCTTCATGATATTAAGTGAGGATCTACTTTAAAGATACATTGAACAGCAGTGCGATTTTCTAAAGCAGCATATTCAGCAGGTGTCCTATCACATGCATGCTGCTTGTTTGGATGCAATCAGTTTTTACAGCAAAAGAGGAGGTAAGCTGATTGGATATCATGTATTTGAACATTTACGGCACTACCATTTTCCTGTTTTTACATTAGAAGTGGCATTTTGCTTGTCAGAAATATATGTTCGATTTTATTGTTACTTTAAGTTGGGGTAGAATTAAATAAATGCCAAAACTCAGAATTTTGTTCATGTACCCCCTCCGTCACCTAACGTACCCCAAGGGGTATGCATACTTCAGTTTGAGAACCACTGCCATAAAGCGAACTCACCTTTTAACCACCTTAGTACAATGCATTGTGAAAACTACCTAGTTAGTCACTGTTTCCTGAACATGGTCACATTTCCATCGTTTGAACCACATTAGTTCAACAATATAGGGCCATTGTTGATAATGTAACACGCATGAGGTGGATTAACAACTTAACTGCTAATAAATTGATTCAAGACCTCAGAGATGCTGCTGTGTCGAACATGGCACCTGATGTTTTTGTATTTCTTCCTGTCATTTTGCTTTATTTGATGTTTGATTAATCGCGGGTTCCCTTATGCATTTATGCACATGCACTCTTTTCAAAAATGGCACTTACTGAGGACATGCTAAAATATATAGATTAAAATGTATATATATATATATATATAAGAGTCTTACTAGATATAAGAGTCTTACTAATTTGTCTTACTAACAAGAAACTATGCTTCTAACCACAGGATGAGAGCTGTAGTTCAGCCACTTAAGTTTGCAATGCTGTTTGCGAATGTTAGTTTGAACTGTGGTTTCGAGAAACATTGAATCGTTGAACTATGTTGGTAATTACAGAACTTGTGACCATAGTTGGCTAATGATGCTTTTGGGAAATGCACCCCTGTACTACTGATCCTGAAGACCTTGATTAGCTTGCACAGGTGTGTTTTATCAGGGTTGAGGCCAAACTTTGCAAGGCATTGGCCCTCCAGGGCTGTATTTGGAGAATCCTGGTCTAAATTGTTTCCTGGTTGACCAGTTGTGGTGGTATTCTGGTTTAGCTTGTCCCCTAGTCTGACGTTCCCAAAAACCCCATAAACTGAGGAAATAAAACAAGCCATCTAATGCCAGTTTAAGCCATATGTTCTCCAACTAGGATGTTTATACAGTTGTTGTCTCATTACAAACTAATCATATACAGTATGTAGCTCAATGTGAGCAAGCCCTAGGAATGAGTTTCTGTGTCAAGCCAGATCTTGGACATTAGAAAATACACACAAGCTCTTTTATCTCAACTGAATCTGCTGTTTTTGGAGTCTTATTAGTAACATTCATATCCTCAGGGAATCAATGGCTTATTCTCAAAGTATTTGTGGACTTACAAGTAACTACAATAACCTTTGCCTATATACTCAAAGCACTAGTGGAAGATTCACTTATATCCTATGCACTCTAATGAGCCGCAGATGGTCCTTGGCTTCCCTAAATGTTAGCTGGTGGCATAGCAATGCCAATATGGCAATACTATAGACTAGGGCAAGGGTCTCCAAAAATGTTCCTGGAGTGGTCCCATCCTGCAGAGTTCACATTGATTGGCGCTTACTGCTTATTGTTTTGTGAGCAGCATAACGTTTGGAGAGAGTGTAATAATACCAGAAATAATACCAAATAAAGTGAAATATTATAATGTATAAACATTATAAACACTATAAAAATAGCTATATGTTAGTATAGCTCACTCCAAAATAAATCATATAAATGTAAGGGTATTCAGAACAGAACAAGAATGAAATAAAAATATATAAACCTAAAGAAACCAAAACAAAGCGATACTGAAAGTACCAGGCGTTAATTATGCTCACGTACCTCTCATTTGGCACAAATCCTAATGTTTCCATTTTCGCTATGTATTTGAATGAAACTATTATTTATAATGTAGAGGCTTTGTACTTCGCGCACGTTTTTATATCGACAGAAATATCCTCTTCACATGAGCAAAAATGCGCTTGGCATACAAAGTGGACCAGCTATACCACAGACCAGTGTAACCTTTTATATATTTGGTTGACTGTATTTTATTTTTGCAAATATGTGGTGTGTGTGTGTTAGAGCGTGTGCGAGGCCCCGGCGCGATCGAGCAGCAGAAACATAAAATACATAATTTTTGGTCATACAGATAAAAGTAAAACATAATTCGAACGCACAAAGTGTTTCCTATTATTTTTGCACACTCAAAATACTTGGGATTTTGTAATATAAAGCAAGGATATGTGTTTAATTAAAACTGTTGCTTATTTAGATATTTTTCTCATTTTTATACCTACTGTATACTATGATTGAATTGTATTTTTACGAAAACAAATTTTGTTATTTTTAATGTATCTTAGATATACATTTTCCTAGAATCATCCTGTCAATGCATTCTTGACTCAGGGTTTGAAGCTGTGCCCTAGTTAGGTTAATGCAGAAACTTGTGAACGATGCTCTCTTATAACTGTGGCATCACCATTTAGTGACATCATTGAATGTTCCGGTGAAAACTTAAGTTGTATTTTTTAGTGTCGGTCACAGCGCCTTTTAAATGCTGATTTGGATCCGGCAATTTTTCATTTACAAATTAAGCACTGTCCAGCTCCAATCAAGGTCTTTAGAGTTACTTAAAAAGTAATTGACAGGTGTGTTGAAGCAGGGTTAAAACTGCAGTCTGTAGGAAGGTAACTCTCCAGGAGGGAAGTTGGAGATCCCTGGACTAGTGATTGTCAATCCTTTTCCTGGAGCCCCAACAACTCTGAACATTATAAATGTCTCCTTTGTCTGACAAACCAATTTCAGGTCTTCAAAAAGGGGACCCATCGCTCTGCACACGTCTCTCTTATCTTACTGCTTTTCCACCAGGCCTGGTGCCGGAGCCGGAGTCCAATTGGGAACCGGGCTGAGCTTTTTGCCCAGACCCTGATTCCAAAAACAGCTCCGAAACCTTGCTGTTGTTGAAAATGGGAACCTATGATGTCAGTAGGTGGTACTTTAAACTGCATTTGAAATGTGCAATTTTAAAAAAGCCGTCAGAGTTCACGTAAATTAACAATTAAATATGTAAGTTCAGCAGTGGTCAGTAGAAGACACCAATGCTCTCCTTCTACAAGATATACAGTAACAATTGATTCTGGTCACATGCTGGTGATACAGAGGGTTCTGCGTCCTGCCAGCGGAAATGTGAGCACCGGAGGACCGGCTCCAGCTCCAGGCACCAACCCCAGTGGATAAGCGGTATCTGACGCACTTTAGTTTAGTTGATGCTAATGATCTGAATCAGGTGTTTCCCATATATTGATTTATTTGCGGTGCCTGCCACAAATAGATTTTCCAAAAGGCTTTGACTTCGTTGAATAAACATGAGCACTGCACGTTTCAAAATCAATATCACTGTATTTCTGAAGGAAACCGACTGACTTTAGAATTATTATTTTTTTTTTGCGTTTTCGTGTGTACAGTATTTGTTGTGAAATGATGATGTCGTCATCATCCCACATCTGGACCCTAGTCAGACACCGCCAGGGCCATGCACAGACATTTTAAGGGGGCAGTGGCCCAAACCAAAAAAAGGGGCACAAGGAGGGTGGGTGTTTGTTAATAGAAATTATCCAGTTGTTTCAAATATACAATTAAAAGAGAAGATAGCACACTCTGTAATAACTGACTTTATTGTAGATGTTTTGATAAGAGTGGGCTCTCCCTCACTTTCTGAGCCTGCTTCTGCCTCATCTTCAATGGAAGTATGGGAGAGTGGGGTAAGTTGAGCCAGTGGGTAAGTTGACCCACCCCCTGCATCTTGGCAACTGTAGACTTTTACCGTCATGTGACCATGTATTTTGGAACCACCAATCATTTCTGCCAGACTATGAAAAGGAGTAAGTAATACAGATTGTGAGTAATGCTGCAGAGTGGGCGGGAAACATGGAGCGGATTGGCGGAATCAGTGGATCTTTAGCAGAGCGGGAACAGACCACTTTGAGCTGGGGTGATGGGGGATTGGTGTGAGGGGCACCTCAGTCGATGATGGCAAAGGGGTAGTGGCTGTAGCCACGGGGCCACCCCCCTGTCCACAGGCATGGACACGGCTATGTCTCGTAACAGCAACAACAACTACAACGGCGGACTACATTTTTGTGTTCATGCTGCAGGAGCTACTGAGCCTATTAGCTTTACTAACTTTACTAGCTTTTCTAGTTGTTGTGTTGGGTTTGTTTATAGTGCACAACAGTTTTGCACATGCTCCAAGTCTTCTCCATTTTAGTGTATCTCTGTGGCAGAATTACAGTGCCACATACTGGTCTGGCATGTATTCCAAATTGTTTGAGTCAGTTTTCAGTGGTTTTGTGTGTACGCAGATATTTCTTGAGATGACACTGTCTTTCTTAAACTGTATCTGTGCAAGATCTACCCACTCTGCTTTCTTAAGAGAAATAAACTGCACCACATCTTACTTTGAGCATATTGTGATATCTTCAGTCTGGTCAATGGACCCATATTCTAAGCTTAAATCAATCGTGCATGTTGAAATTTGGCTACCTCTGTGTTATAATGTTTACATTCAGAAAACTGGTTTAAGAATTTTGAATTGAAACATTTTAATTGGAATTAACATCAAATTATGTTTCCACATGATCCCACTTGTGGGTACACATGAAGATAAAATAAATACATTTTATTGTGAACTAAGGAAAATGATAAGAGACTGGCTTTAATTTCCAATTTCCAACCATCAGCACCACCACCATTCCTTTCTCTGTGCTTAGTAAAAAGAGCTTCTCATCTGTTCACCTGGAAACCCAGCACTTCCAAGGTGAATCACGTTTCACATCAACTCCAGTTCTGACACTCCTGTCTTCAAACTGCCTTTTTCCATTGCAAGTTTATGCCTCTTTTGTGACAAACTCCTGTCAACCCAAGGCATAGCAGAACCACTGCTGCTGAATGTGATCTGTTTGTCTCTGTACTGCGTCAGATCAAGGTCCTCAGTTTATATTCCAGCTCAGGAGAGATTCAGACATCAGACCTACCTGTAAAAAAGAGCATGCACAGTCCAACATGAAGTCTGTTAACCGCAGAACCTGACCAGCTTTTATCACAGGCATCTGTCCTGAGCAGGAAAACAAACTCTTGTGTCTATTTTTCTCTCTGTACATCAAGTCCGAAAAGTGTCTCCTTGTTTAATGGAACTCTTTGTAAAAGGGATGTCAATCTTACAGTAGCTCCCAGAGGGCCATCGTTTTGCAGATTTTAGTTCTAACCCTGCTCCGACACACTTGTCTGGTCTGGTGATGTGTGATAGGCAGTTATATGTTTGGATGTTGATGTACATGCCCCACAAAGCCTTCTCCCAACTGAAATAGACTCGCTCCACAGTCAGGATAGTATTCCTTTTCTACTGCCTTGCTGTTTCTTGAACACACTCAGGGTAATGAACTTTGACAGTTTCGTGTACCATTGACTACATTACTGCCAAGTCGCAGTTTGTGAGGCCACGGCTCTGTGTCGAAGCTTGTTGTTGTCATCATTGCGGTATTCCTGGTAACTGTCATGCATTCCATTTCCCCCTTTACAGGACTTCTAGTTACACTAGCTCATGCCACCTGCAGTTGAATGAACACTCATGCATTCTGAACAGTGAATTTCTGAAAGCAGTTACAGGGTGGAAGCACTGTGTTGGTGCAGACCTCAACAGAAGAACAGACATTTCAACTTGTGCAGAAAATTAATATGGTACGATAGATCAAAAGGCGAACTTTAACACAACTAAAGGTTACCCATACACCCAGGGTGCCACATGATATGCTTAGTTTTTTTTGTTTGCTTTTGACACAATGTAAAACTCGCACCCGGTGTAGACAGGTCTCAGCCATTAAGTGACTAAACATGAGTGAGTTGGGCTTATGGTGCAATGATAGAGAAGTATTTATCAGTGTCTTGCTCATATGCAAATGTATTTGCCCATATAACACCACAGATCCTATTCAAATGAGCCGTTTTTGTAGCTTGGTTACATAAATGTAACCCCCCCCCTTCTCGTTATTTCTCGTTATCTCTCTACAGTGGCTAATCAGCCCGAAGTCTCGCACATTTACAGAAAAACGGCTTACTTACGTGGTGAAAAATAAGGTGAATAAGATCACTTAAAACATGAATTTATTTATTGCGTATGGATGTTTAAAGGGAAGTTCATTGACTCATCCTCAAGTCATTCCAAACCTGTATGAATTCTTTTGTTGAACAAGATATTTTGAAAAGATGTCTCAGTTTTTTCTTTCTATAAACTAGAGGTCAAATCTTCTTTTGTGTTCTGCAGAAGAAAGAAAGTCATATAAGTCATTAGGGTGACTAAATAATGACACAACTTTCATTTTTGGGTGAACCTTAAGGATGTGGAGAAGATATATTTTTCCAGACTGGAGGAAGGTTATAGTACTGTCTTTGATTCTGTTGTCTCGACTCTCCTATCTCTTTCTCCATGAGTTGTTCATTAGTCAGTGACTGTGAAGATAATTAATGACTCTGGTTGTGGAGAGTCTAAATTATGTTTATCGGCTGAGCTCCTGTTGCCCTCGACTTCTCCTCCCCTTCATTTGTCCTCACCGCCTCACTAGATCTCAGCAGCTCAAAGATGCAACAGTCGGAAAAGGATGTTTTAATCGCATGAGACGGGTTAAGTGAGTATTATCTGAATTCTAAGAGGACAAACCTCTGTTCAGCTATTTGCTGAAGTCTTTGCGTCAAAATGTGCGCCATCACCTTTCTTTGAATTTATTTATTTCATCATCAGTCTAAGTAAAGAATTGTGATATCATTTGTTTGCATAATTGCACATCATGCTATCATTCAGATTTGCAGGGTCTAGCCACATATGCTTTCATTACTTTAGAACATCAACGTAAGCTTTAGAGATAAACACATTTTTACAAATCCTTTTAGGCTAATAGTTTATAGGGAGATTGTATTGCACAAATAATGAATTAAGTAAATAAAGATTAATTAACTCCACCACATTTATTGATCAAAGTTAATGCACTGACCTAATTAGATGTTTTAAAGGTTTCATTTGGTTCTGTGATTTCTAAAGACTACTAAAAGCCATTGTGACAGCACACACAAACACAAGCCAATAAACGCACATTAATGGTACACTATTGCAATTCACATAATTCATACTTCTTGAGCTTTGATGATAATTATATGCCACTTTGCACAGTGCAAATGACTCTGCTCTTATTGGTTCCATCTGGATTTCATTTACAAATCAATTTAGCAATAAAAGGACTTTCTCAGAACAAAATGTCTCCATTATTTACTAAGTTGTAAATATGTAACAGTACATGTGTAATAGGGTGCACATTTTAGATGCTATCAATACAATTATATTGTCTGTTTTAGTGTCTGTCAAAATTTTCAAAAACTAGGGATGCACAATATTGGATTTTTGCCGATATCTGATATGCCGATATTTTTAAAATCATTTTGGCCGATACGGATATATTTCCTTTTGTTTGGAAATAACACCAAGTCTCTCCTGTGCAGAAAATTTAAGCAAAATATTTTGGTTAGTTTTTAACAAGAACTTGTCAGAATTAAATAAACAATAATGAAGTTTTTTTGACAGTACATTGAAGCTTTGAAAATAATTATAGCCTAAATAAACTATACATCAATCACTGCATTTTCCCCCCAGAAAGATGCAATGTTAACCCTAACGTTTTATTTTAAGATTTAACATTTGTAGATGGTGTAAAGCAAGAGTTGTAAAAATTCCGAAACTCTTTTAGAGCTTATGATTTGTTTAAAAAATAAAACATATTACATATTAATGAATAAATCAGTATACATAAAATGATTTAATTTACAAGTGTCATGTTTGTGATATTTTTTTTTTTTCGTGTAAGTTATGGCTTCTGACCTTTAAATCAAAACATACTCATTATTTTATGACATCAATTACTGCTTTATTTAATCAGAAACACAGTTTAAATGTTATTTATGTAGGTTATTTTACTTTTATTTAATTAGAAGTAGGCCAACAGCGCTCCTACAGATTAAAACGCCTTACCGAACGGGCATTAAGACCCGGGGGAGGCTGCCACTGCCTGCTGCATGTGCTATTACTGTTTACTCTATCAAACACACCAAATGCATTCTGTACATGCTTACACAGATTGAATGTAGTGATCCAAAAGAGTGGATCTAATCATCCTTCAGACAAAACTTTGCTTCAAGAATGAGCCACACTGCTGTTGAATCATTAGCACACCTGCACATGTGAATTAACTTATTCCTCTTATCGGCAAGACATATCAGCATAATTTTTCATATCTTGGATGGCCTGAAGGTGAGTACATTTTCAGTTAATTTTCAATTTTGGGTGAACTATGCCTTTAAGGGCCCCAAAGCCCATTGAAAACTTGGGAGGAAATCCGTAATACTCTTTAGGAGAACAATAAGGCCCTGAACACTTTCAATGCTTGGGCCCTAATAACCCACAGGAATGTCTGGGCTTGATTGTATAAAGACTAATTATTCTTGCTGGCATCACTGCATTGGCACACATTAGTAAATCCATCTTCAATATGAGAGACTACGGTTATGGAAAGTTTGTATTTAAATCAATTTTAACTGCATACACAATGTTGAGCATATAGCAATTTATATATCTTAAAGCTTCTTTTCCAGATACTCAGAATTTCTGATGGAAATTAATATCTGCAGAAATTAGCAGCAGACTGGCCAGAAAGGATGACTAGAACACATTTTACGAGCTTGGCTTAAGAACAGCAAGTTGTTAATTAAGAAGTAACATGAGCGATCACCCTGCACTCCCACCCCCATCCTCTCAGCCCTGCACTGTTCTCCAGAAAAGCTTATTTCATGCTTCGCTGAATACCTCCATCTCAATGTCACTCGTTTTCATAGACAGCACACATTACAAGCACGCACACACAAATGCAACTGGCATTTCTGTTTATGCACTGCTTTCTCAGGAAGACTCTGACATTAAAATGGTAATTCGGCAGAATTGTAAGGACCTCGCTTTGACCTCGGTGTCCCTGGAGTATTTGGGAATCTGTTTGTTTTGTGAACTCCTACCTGTTTCAATCATTCGATGATGCAGGAAGGTTAAGTGTGTGTTGTCAGACTAGTTTTAAACATCAGGGCAATTTGAGCACAGATTCATTTAGAAAGGAATGTTGTATTTATAGGGCTACTAAAAGTAAAGGATTAATAGCATCATTCACTGATCCTCATGTTGCTCCAAACCCCTACATTGTTGTTTTTCAGTGAAATACAAAAGCAGAAAAGCTTCACATAGAAAATCTACACAGAGCTTAAAGGGATACTCCACCCCAAAAATGAAAATTTTGTCATTAATCACTTACCCGCATGTCGTTCCAAACCCGTAAAAGCTCTGTTCGTCTTCGGAACACAATTTAAGATATTTTGGATGTAAACCGAGAGGCCTGTGACTGTCCCATAGACTGCCAAGTAAATAACAGTGTCAAGGTTCATAAAAGGTATGAAAGTCATGATCAGAATACTCCATCTGCCATCAGACGTGCAATCTGGGTTATATGAAGTGATTCTTTTTATAAGAGAAGAAAACAACAATAACGACTTTATTCAACAATTCCTTTGTCAACAGTCTCCTCTGTGTCTCTCCATATCACTGTATACTGCATATGGTCTTCTGTATCATCCGCGCCAAAGGATGTGCTGTTTCTACGTGTATTTAGCTTTGATTTGAAAGAAAACAGCGCATCCTTGTGGGGTGGATGATACAGAAGAACATATGCAGTATACAGTGATATGGAGAGACACAGAGGAGACTGTTGACAAAGGAATTGTTGAATTCACAATCAACATTAACGTGTATTTGTGTTTGTGCAAAGGTTTCTGTTTACTTTTTTTTTTTTTTTTTTTTCAGTTTTGAGCAGTGCAGCAAATCACAGACATATCTACTGATTTTTTTTTTTTTTTTTTGCGCACAATAGCCAATCAGAGGCATTTAAATCTATTATGCAAAACATATCCAAAACGTTTGGACACAAATGTGTGCTGGCAGTGTGTGAAAACAACCATCCCTCAATGATAAAAATCCACCCACTTCTCATTTTTTAATCCCCTTTAAATCAAACCAGTCTCACTAGGCAAGCGGTTTTGATTCTCTAAGCAATGTGAGGCCCCGCCCACAGCCGCTGACTGACAGTCCTGCATTACAGTAGTTTCTGCCCTCAGTGAGTTGTGTTTTGGTTGTATGCCGTCCTCCATTTTCTCCGCTCTCGAGCAGCTGCAACACGAACAAAAGCCTACTTTGGATGTAAGGCTGAACATATTCATTTCCTCCCAACATCTGAGAGACACTGAGGTCGCAGTGAATTACTTTTATTTTTCAAGGTAATGCACCTCAAAATCATCCTGAATGCATGTATGTCTGCGCAAACCATTTCACTCCAGACTGCTTTGTGAATATCACGTCGTTAGAGTACTCAGCTAAAGTTTTAATTGTATTTGTGTATGTACAGTATCAAAGTATTTTAATTGATCAGCGCTGGGTTTTCTATACATTTGGCTTCCCGTATGTACTGCTGAACACAGGATCTCTTGCTCTCAGTCATGTTGCTTCTACCCGATGTCTATTGCTGTAGATATGCAATGCAGAGAGACTGGAGACAGGGTGGGAATATGCAGCTCATTTGCATTTAAAGTGATATACACCAAAACAGCTCTTTTTAGACACACTCCAAAAATTTCATTTTCCAGATGTCATAATAAATGATCTGTGGGGTATTTTGAGCTGAAACTTTACAGACACATTCTGCGGACACCCAAGACCAATATTACATTTTGTAAAAAGGGTCCCTTTAAGTTAGGCAGATTTTAATCACTGGAGCGAGGATGAGTTTTTGTTTTATCAAATGAGGAAAGGATAAGAAAAAAATGGCGTTAATCAACATCCTTTTCTCGAGAAGGTGAAGAGCACTGGGAGTTTCATAGATTGATGGTGAGTGTGTTATTGTTCTATCTGCCCTGTTAGAAAAAGAAACATAGCGGTCTGTTTAAAGAATAGGCTATAAAGGTGAATTTTTTTCTGAATTGTGTCTCTAACACAATTATGTAATGTTTTCCTTTTGTGTTTACACTGGTTTTCAAAATGGCTTTCAGTGCAATATCGCCATCAATCTTTTGTGAAACTGCTGTGCCTCCGGGAACGTGATTAAAGCTCAAATCTAATTGAATGGCTTGTTTCATTGCATGGCTGATCTATCCACCTTTTTCCAGAGTAACCGATGAGTGCTGCCATGATGGATTCTAACTTCTGTTTGGGTGCTCTCGTGTTCTGGTCTCCATAGAAATCCATGTTAAAACAGGGTTAAAAAAAATCAGTAATCGACTGAATTAATTAAACGGAAACTTTTTCAAAATAACTGAATTTAAAAATGTGCAGAGGGTTAAGCTGTGCTGTTGCTGGCTGCCACAGTAACGGCAATAAGCTTAAGGGATTTCTGTAAAGTACTTGTTTTATTTACCAGCAAATCTGTCTATGTCATCTACCCACTCATTTAACTATGACAGGTAAGTTGTTGCAAAAAGACGGTCATTGTGACACTTTACAGTGATGAAACTATGGTGCCATGTGTTTTGAAAAAACTTTTCATAGGTTTAAAGTTACATTATCAGCTCAGAATAAACTGTATATATTTTTTGACTAAAAGTCCTGACAATTTCATCACAAACATACAAATACAATGGATTGCATTTAATACCATTTACTGTTGTGTTGTGTATTTTATGGTAAACACAGGTCATCACAACTGATATCTTCCTTGGCAGTGCAGTGTGGAAAGAATCTAATGCTTCACACATTCAGCTGCGTTAGTCAAAATTAACCTGAGAGAAATACATTAAATTAGGACACATTTATAAACATAAAAAAAGGAAGTAAAACAGATGTGGTGTTCTGCCCATGATTGTTTCTAAATCAAAATTGGGCTTGATTTTGGAATGTAGGCCTGCATTTGCACACATTTACATCCTCTTTTCAAAACTGTTCAACTTAAAGGGGTCCTTTTATGCTCTTTTACAAAGTCTTAATTTTGGTTTGGGGGTGTACTAGAACATGCTTTCATGCTTGGTTGTTCGAAAAACACATTATTTTTCACATAATTTACATTATTACAATACCTTTCTCCCCAGTGCCGGCTCGATCAGTACCGGGTTTGATGAAGGCATTCCTTCCAAATAACGAAATGTGTTGTGATTGGTTAGCTGTCTCAGTGCGTTGTGATTGGTGAACAGCTAGACAGTGTTTCAGTACAGCCCCGCCCCTTGCCAAAGCAGCAAGTTCCCTCTGCTCCAGTTTAGTTAAGGGTGGCATCAATATTGCCATATCAATTTGAGCTGGATTCAGTCCCCGAGAATATTGAACAAGAGGATCGCCCAGAACCTTTGCACGCACTGATATTGCAAGACGTATTAGAGTGGTAACATTATTGTTTTTTGGCTAAATTACATTATAGATACGATGTCAACATCCGTTTAAACGCACTTCTTTTTTGTTATTGTCTTATTTGATGCACCACGACCTCGCCCCTCCTCAACCATTCAAATTTATGAAGGCGGGATTTATTTTAATGATATTCTAATGCGCCACTTTGTGACATCACAAAAACCCCAGAAAACAATGCTGTAGTCCAAACGAGCTGTTCCTTGTAGTTCTTGAAAATGGATTTTTAAAAAAACAAAATATCTTGCTTTGGAGTGGACTTTGAGTTTTGTAACTTTGTAGAGATTTTTTGTACTCAAACATACACACTAGACACTGACTAAAACTGAAAAAGTGAAAAGAATAATAGGACCCCTTTAAGCTCAAAACCTAACAATACAAAACTGAACAAGATAGCAATTTGTTACATTAATTTATACAGAAATATCATACTGAAATATATTCCAAATTTTAAAAAAATGAAATACATTGAGTGGTAGCATGACAATCAAGCAATCACTTTTGTCAATTAGTTTCAAAGTTTAAGAAAAAGAATGTTAACTAGGATGGAGCTTATAAATCAATTAAAAAGATGGACACTGGGTATGTTTTTCTTTGGCAATCTGGCAATAAACAAGTCAGTCCAGACCAGGAGGCATTAAAATTAAGTGTGACATCTAATGTTCACTTTCTGCAAAGCACTTTTGGGGCATGCTTGATGGATCTTTTTTATATACTTTTATATTATATTAATAGTAACTTGCCTTTTTAATCTAAACAATTTAACCAGTCTAATAAGGCCAATATGAACTTTTGAAAAACACAAAATCCCTTTTACCATTCAGCCATTTTGGCAGTACTGTCACATACAATTGGCCATATTTTACCATTTAAGGGAACTCAATTGATGGTTTTATATTTGTTTTATCTCTCTTGTGTTGCCATGCCTTTCCCTCTAGCTGCAATAATGATTTGACCCTTCACTTCTATTGCCTGTCTGTGAATATCATTATATGAATAACATCAATGGCAGCCTGTCAGTGTCTATTTCTGAGACCACAAGAACAGCCTCTAAAAAAGCGGCTTGTGTTTTCATATGTCAGTCTGCTGTCAGCCAGACAGTGAGATGGGTCAGAATCACAGCAGACAGCCTGGCCTCCCCGGGCAAGAGATCGAGAGACAGAGAGCGAGAGAGTGAGAGAGAGGAGAAAACACTCTGCTGTCTCTTTACACACTCAAGAGTGTGTTCTTAAAACCATTCACTCACACTACTACAGCACACCCATAATAAGCCTGCTCGAAGTCTGCACCTCTAGATTGGATCAGATGATTGAAAATACAGCCACAACATCAATAATGAATTCATTATCATCTATGGGTGAAACACAGTAATTAGTCTCATCGAGCAAATCATCCACTATGACAGATACGTCTCATTAGCGGCCCGGGTGTGAGAGTGTGCTCTCTCTCAGCCGATGACACCTCAGACAATGTTTGTGAAGAAAGGCATTTGAATAAACTCAAATGAGCTAGAGCCAGCCTGTGAGTGTAAGTCAAGAACGGTGGCATTCATAGTGTGACATCACTGAGACCATAAAACTAACACTTCATTTCTTAAGACATGGCATTTTTATTTATATATTTATTTATTTTAATGGCATTTTTGGAGAGCAATCAAAAGAGCAACTTATTTGCATTCAGAAGTTAGAAGTTCAACAAAGCTTTTATAAGTAACTTATCATTGTCTGTTAATTAAACGTATTAGCATAGACTGAGTCACATATAATGTCATTGCATTAGGCAATAAAATCTGAAGAACCAAGTGCAATTTACTTGAAAAATAACAAGCACACTTTTCAAGCAAAGCATTCCACAGACAAAAATTTGTTAAGCTTCAAAACGACAAAACTTAATAGAGAGAGGCCTATAGTTATAGTGTAGCCTAGTCACTATAGCCTAGTCACAGATTAAAATGCATGCTTGAGCTGTGTTCACTCAAAGCAACTTGCACTGACATATCCTTATATACATCAGTGGCATTAATTTGTATCAGTGGGCACGCCAGTAATGTAAACTAAAGCTGCCTTTAGAAGATATGTAAATATTTAAAAGATATAAACAACTAGATTTGGACAACTAGAAACAACTCTGCTTTGGTGTCTCTCTGCCAATGTGTGCACTATCCATTTTTGAACACACCAAATATTGGTTTTGGACCAGACCTATAGCCTGTCTTTTGCATGCAAAATAGCTTGTATAAGATCACATTCGAAAGTGGCCCAAATCAGGCCCAAGAATATCTGACCTCATGTGTTTTTGCTCTTTAAATATATGCAACAAGATTCTATATACGGTATGTTAGATATCTGTTCAAAAACTACAAGTTATTTTACCTTAAGCACACCTTACTTGGCAAAATAAAGTGGATGATGATTTAAAAAACAACAACAACAACCAACGAACGCAAAATTGTCCAGAGGTTAACAAGATGTATTCCCCTCATGTCTAATTTATGCATATTGTTTTAAACACTCTGATGCAGAAGCTGTACGGCTGAATGAGCAAGCAGTATGTTCTAAGGATCATTGAGCAAAACCCTGGGGAGAGCATGCACCACACCTCAAACCTCAACTCAAACACTCTCACTCTCTCAGGAAGGCTGGATAGAAGCTCTTGGGAGAATAAACCACAGAGTTATATCATTTTAAACTCTCTCTCTTCATAGTGGGCAACAATAGACTTCGATGGATTTTGAGGAGTGGTCCCTGAGTGTCTCTGAATGTAGTGTCTGTGTAGTAAATTCTCCATGGACCATCTCTAGGTTACATGGCAGCTACAGACTGTTACTGCGATTTTGCCAAGCTGGATGCTTCAGTTTTATGAAGTGCTTTTCATAATACAGATCATTTGAAAGGGGCCAGTTCTGCTCTGGCTAGTATATCAACTTCAGTTTGCTGTTACTGTTAAGAATTAAGTGTATTTGAGTTTTGTGAGATTAAACATGGAAAAGTGCACAAAATACACTTGTCTGTTCCAGGACAGGCAAAAAATATTGATCCAGTAACACGTTCTACTTGGCAAAATCACGATCGTTGCCTCCTACTACAAGTTGTTCACCAGCATCTCCAGAAAAAGCATTTTCCTAGTATTGCTTAGCACTTTTTTTTTGCCAGCCTCTTTCTGTTAAGAAGAACTAAATACCCTTGAGTAAGCCATTTCACATCTTAGTAACACCCCTGTGCAGATATTTCCTACGTAGGCACAATTCTTTGAGTCTAGAATGGCAAAAGAACAAAATCTCTAAAACAGTTTGTCATGATAACATTTCAAAAATATGTTAAATCACCACAAAATCTGCCACCGGTAGTATCCCAAAATTAGTAACACTCTATTTTAAGGAGTATTTCTCACTATTAACTAACGTGTATTACTAGCATATAGGCTGTTTATTACTTATAAAGCACATTTTAATGTCTTAGTCTTCATGAACATATTTTAGATTCCTTAATCCTGCCCTATACCTGAAATTAACAACTACCTTACTATTATTAATAATCAGCAGTTAGGAGTTTATTGCAGCAAAATTTGTCGTTAATAATTAGTTAATAGTGAGAACTATGATTTCTCCCAGTCATTTTATTTTCCTCTGGAGAAACACAACATCTCTGTTGGCAAATACGACACCCAGCATTTGTTTTTTAGGTAAAAGCTAGTCTCTGAGAGTCATACCATTCATCTAAAATCCCTTTGAAATGATAAAGATAGTCTATAGGGACTATAGTCTTCAGGACATTAAAATCACATGGTGGAAGTGTTGTTTCATACCAAAACATTTATTCTTTAAGTGATGATAAACAATTTGGTTGTAATTTAAAAAGGTGAAATGCATCTTAGAGACAGACGTCCAATAGCTTTTGACAGTCATTACACTGTTTTTATGTTCCTGATCAAATACAGATTGTTACTGGATCTCTTAGCACTTCATTTTTAGCAAAATGAAATTCCAGCAGTGAAATAATGCTCCATGACATCATAGACCAAGCATCAATGTTTCATGTGGTGCTTTGACCTGAGCTATAAATAGCACAAGTTCACGAGTATCACTCAGTAAAGTTCAGATTGAATAGTCTTGCTTCTGCGTAGCAAAGCATGCTAAATTCATGAGCTCTAATGCACTGGTTTCGATCACACGCGTGACTCATTTTTAATGCTCTCAGAGAATGAGAGCAGGAGGAGGACGTGGAGTGGGCAGCTCTGTGGAGTTTTAGTAGACTTAATGATTTAGCTGAAGAATTTAATATAAGGCATGAGGGGAGGGGACACTGTCTAAAGACAGAAGAAGAGGATGGAGTCACTTTATGCCATGTTTTTGTTTTAAAATGTTCTACTGGGGGACTTCTCTGCCTATTATCAGACAGTACAATGACTCTTTCTCTTCCTGAAGTTACTCTTAATTTAACATGACAAAAATTAAACTTCTAAAATTGCTTTCAGAAAACATTCAGAGACTGGATTTCAATTCGATTTATGCTTTTTGGTGGACATGACATTTTGTGGGCTAATACTGGTGTATTGTCACAATTTTGCAAAAAAATATGGTTTGATGTAAATGCTTTGCTTTCAAAAACTGTTATGATGTTAGTTAGCATTGTATTATCAATTATTAACTTGTTGTATTCATGCGGTTGCTCCATTGTTTCTCGAATGTTATCCTGGCTGTGATAGTAGTTTTTCTCCTTGATATAAGCAACTGGAAGTGGAAATGTTTTTACTCTAGGTATTATCTTGACTCCAGCTGGTCCAAAATGCAGCAGCTAGAGTTCTTACTAGAACCAGGAAGTATGACCATATTAGCCCAGTTCTGTCAACAATGCACTGGCTCCCTATTAAACATTGTATAGTTTTAAAATCTTGCTAATTACTTATAAAGCCTGAATGGTTTATCACCTCAGTACTTAAGCAAGCATTTATCGTATTATAGTCCACCGCGTCTGCTGTGTTCTCAAAACGCTGGCAATTTGATAATAACAAGAATATGAAAAATAGTGATGGGATTTATGGCTCTTTGAGGGGATCCGGATCTTCGCGATCCGTTCCTTTCAAAGAGCCGTTCAAAAGAACTCTTTTTTAAATATTTAGTCAGTTTTAAGAAGCCAGCTTGGGGGCATCTCAGTTTATCCTGGAAATAATCATTAGGGAGGAATGATGAGGTGAGATTTGTAGTCAAATAATTAAAACTCAGATATCACACACCAATATCTGAGTTTGAATTATTCTGAAATATTGATTATTACCTCATTTGTCATGTGTGGACTATATTTCACATACTTAGTGTACACTTAAATTATTATTTTTTTTGCACATAATATACCTGTACACACATAACTGCTCGTAATATATCTGCCATACAATTGTCAATTTGTATATTGTCATTCCTTACCTACTGATTTGTATTTTTTTATTCTTTTATTGTGTGTTTTTTGTTCTGTCATTCTGTTGCACTGCGGAGCTTCTGTCACGAAAACAAATTCCTCGTATGTGTAAACATACCTGGCAATAAAGCTCATTCTGATTCTGATTCCATAGGGTTGCACAAATCCCTCTGCTTAGACAGTGACATCACTATTTTGGATTTACCTTTAGTACAAAGTGTGTGTGTGTGTGTGTGTGTGTAAAGCTACGTTGACTTATGTTATTCATACAATACCTACTCACAAATAAACATCAAAAACAAAGCCGGCTGCAATGAATTTCTGTGCAAAACAGCTTTTACTACAAACACTTCCACACAAGAACATTGTTATCACACAAGAACATTTTGATAAAAACAAAAAATATTTAAAGTAGATAAAATTAGAATAAATAAAATGGAAATGTCTACATACTACAAACTATTACTACTGTAAACTTTGCAAATAGGACATCAGCCCCTTCAAGTCAATGAACAATAACAAAGTGGGCTACCCAATGACAGAGGCACGCAGGGTTTTTTTTCAACTGGAGTACTCACGTGAAGGATGCGTGCACAACTAATAATTAATCACGCTATAAAGGGTTGGCCTGCGCTGGGTGCGCCCCTCCCCCTATAACTGTTCTGTCTCGCGGAGGAGCTCATTTGTGTGCATCTGTGTGAAACACGCATAGGAAAAAAGAACGGCTCCCCTCCAGCCGCGACTCGGCTCCCATTGTTCATGTTTATGAGCCGTTCAAAAGAATCGGTTCGTTCGCGAACGTCACAACTCTAATGAAAAATCAACTGCGGGTGGCAGATCCTTTTCCTATTTAGCGCCCAAACTCTGGAATAACCTACCTAACTTTGTTCGGGAGGCAGAGACACTCTGTCAGTTTAAATCTAGATTAGAGACCCATCTCTTTAACCTGGTTTACACACAACACACTAACACATTTCTAATATTCAGATACGTTAAAGGATTTTTAGGCTGCATCAATTAGATCAACCATAACCGGGAATACTTCCCATAAATCCCGAAGTACTTGTTACATCGTAAGAAGAATGGCATCTACGCTAATATTAGTCTTTTTTTTAAATCCGAGGTCACCGTAGCCACCATATTCAGTCTGTATCCAGATCAGATGGTCACTGCAGTCACCCGGATCCAGTACGTATCCAGACCAGATGGTGGATCAGCACCTAGAGATGACCTCGACATCTGTGAATGTCAGCGGAGACCAGGACAACTAGATAAGCCCCAGAGACATATCCCCAGTGAAGATCTTGTCTCCTAGATGGCCACCGGGACAAGACCACAGGAACCAGATGAGTCCTCTGCACAATCTGACTTTGCTGCAGCCTGGAACAAACAAATGGTTTCTCCCAAGGTTTTTTCTCCATTCTGTCACTGATGGAGTTTTGGTTACTTGCCACTGTGGCCTCTGGCTTGCTTAGTTGAGGACACTTCTTTTCCAGCGATATCGCCAACTTGATTGCACAGATACTATTTAAACTGAACTCAGCTGGACGATGGCATCATTGAATTCAATGATGAACTGCATTGAACTGAAAATTGAATGTTTACTATTGTCATTTTGCATTATTGACACACTATTTTCCTATTTGATACTGTAAAGCTGCTTTGATACATTTGCATTGTTGAAAGTGCTATATAAATAAAGTTGACTTGACTTGACTTAATATGTCTTTAACTCCTAGGTTTATATGTTTTTTTGTTTTTTTTTGATGTGTGTGAAATGTCAATGACTTACGATGTTTCTAGACAAGGTGCTGTTGATAGCTGGTATGTTTTTCAGGGTCAGAGATCCTCAAAACCTCTGCATAGGTAGAGAGACCACTGCGAAAATAAGAAGAAAAACAGTCTTTAAAATAATGGCCTCTGCCGTCTATATGTAGTAATATTAGTAGCATATACTGTATAGTTTTTAATTGTTTATTGCTTTAAGGCAGCTGTTCTCAACTCCAGTCTTGGTGATCAGCTGTTCTGTGCACTTTGTATGTCTCTGATCTGTGTTAAATAAGGAAGACATACAAAATGTGCAGAGTGGTGGTTTACCAAGACTGTTGAGAACCAATGCTTTGAAAGATGTCATGCGAACATGATGGATGTAAATACAGACTTAATTTAACAAGTTACATCAATCAGACCACAGAAGCCGGATTTGTTCTAATCACATAAGCTTTCATGCTGAAAAACACCCATGAGCCACTTACTGACACTGATGGAAACTGACCTGTGATGAACACTGGCATATATATGTAAGCAATAATATACGAAAAGCTGTGCTGTATCTCAGCATGAGAAAACATTCCTGTCTTTTTGTTTAAACCAGAGCGTTTCACAGCACAGCACGAGTCTTCCTAAGAAACATAATTAAAAAGTATAATTCAATGAACATACACTACCATACCTGACACACAAAACGTATAAATAGTACAGTATATGCACTTCAGCAACTGTGGCCTTTCACAAACACACACATTTAGTAGGGGGAAATATCTGCTGAAATAGATTTGTTTTAAATTACTTTTTGACTGGTAATCTGGTGAAGTTGAACCTGGTCGGTAACTCACAAGGAGACCATCTAGAAAAGCTACGGTAGCTGCTGAAAGAGGTACTGCCGCAAACACTTCGTTAATAAAGAAGTTTTACATTAGAAGAACTTTAGATTGTTATTTGGTAATACATATGCATGTTTTCTGCACTTTTATAGTTTGAAATATTGAGTAAGCTGGCTTACAATTTACTAGTTGATTGCACTGACCATGGTCTTGGGGACTGGGTTCCAACTTCCATCATGCTAGGTGAATCACAGATAATGAGATTTAAGGCCGCAGAAACGAATCGATAAAATCAATAATGAAAATAATTGAACATGAATTTGATTATCTATTAATCATGTCTGTGCTCTGTTCACAAAACTACTACCAGTCATGTCACTTTACAGCAGTGAATAACACATTTCTATGGACAAAACGCATCTGAAATACTGTATTGCAGAGGACAAAAACCAAGCTGCTGTGGGAAAAGTGGACAAAACAAGTAATCCAAAACATGACAATGCTTTATATTATGCTTTTCAAACAAGCTTGTAGGCATAAAGTACAATGAGGCTTTCCCTGTCAGGCGCTCTGGATGATGTGTTTGCTGTTTAATTCATCTGGATACCTGTTTTTCTCAGTACATCACTTATACATAACATTTTATGGTTATAGTATATCCTTATCTGTAAATGTTAGGACATCCCACAAGCATTTCCAATTTGTTTTCATTTTTTTTTTTTTTAATATCCATTAAACTTCACAGATGTCATTGAACAAGCACTGGCGTGAATGTTTCTTTGGGATCCGGGGCTTCTAACAGCTGCTGAAGTGAAGTGATGGCTTGGCTGGAGGGGCGGTTTTTTTTTACAGTGAATTTACACCACTGTGCTACACTTCAGAATCACTACCTTAAAATTTTCCGCTATTTTCTGTTATCCAAAGTACATCAACTTGTCACGGGGTACCCTTCTCCGATTGGTTCTTGGACCCCTCATTTTCTCCACATAGAGTACAATACTTCACAAGGATCCATTATCCATTATTAAGATGACGGACAGCTTTACTTTAGATTTCAACCAAATTATCCCATGGTAGCTATACATATCTCAGACTGTCTGGCAGACATCCTAGTATGGATGAAAGAGCATCACCTGCAACTCAATCTAGTGAAGACCTAGTGAGTTTTTTTTTTTCTTTTTTTAACTTCCCACCCACTCCAACTGTACAGCACAACTTTACCATCCAGCTAGAAACATCAACAATAATCTCAACCAGACCAGTCACAAATCTTGGGGCAGTCTTTAGCCCCTTTCACACAGCGATTTCGGCAAATACACGTCATCACTACGACACGGCATTAGTTCTGGCTTTTGTTCACACAGCGCTCGTTCCGGGACTGAACCCGGCAATGTTACTAGGTCCCTGACCCGGGTTCAATCCCGGAATCAATCCCGGGATGTGTTTGCTTTCACACAGAAGTTGACACGGCAATGTTCCGGCAATTTGTCGGGTCCGACATGCAGTGTGAAAGGGGCTTTTGATTAATATCAACCAGTTAAGTATCAAATTTATAGTATGGTCATGCAGGTTTGAATTACACAACATCAGGGAGACCAGGCCCTTTCTGCACAACTTCTCATCCAGACCCTTGTCATTTCTGGGCTGAACTATTGCAATACTCTTCTGGCTGGCCTTCCAAGTTCAATTATACCTCTACACTAGGGATGGGCGATATATCTAACGATATGATCATGCGTATCTAGTCAGTAAAGCCGGTTCCCTGATTACCGCTAAATCGCCATCACCTGCTTTCAAATGGAGCGGCATTTAACAGACAGAGCTGTAGTTCACTGACAAGGTACGCAATATCGCGTTCATTATCCCAGATGAATCGCCTTCGATAATGAACGCGATATTGCGTATCTTGTCAGTGAACTACGGCTCTGTCTATTAAATGCCGCTCCATTTGAAAGCAGGTGATGGCGATTTAGCGCTAATCAGGGAACCAGATTTACTGACTAGATGCGCATGATCATATCGTTAGATATATCGCCCAGCCCTACTCTACACGTGATCCAGAAAGCAGCAGCATGACTGGTCTCCAGTGTGCCCAAAAGTTCTCTCATCACACATCTCCTCATCTCTCTGCAACTTACATAAAGTTTAAGACACTGATGCTTTCATTCAGAACAGCAGGTTTAATCTGACTGATAGGGGTCAAGCAGGTTACTATTTGACAGATAGGTTGGATGAAAACCAGTCAGTCCAGAGCTTTGGTTATAAAGAAAAATGGTGAAGTGTAGGTGTAGAAATTAGATATAGGGCAGAAGATGAGACAATACCTCTGGGACAAGAGGAAAGGGAATGTTTTAATAGGGGCTTGTTTCCCACTGCTTGAAAAGCTGGAGTATGTTTTACTTCCAGCAGAGAAGATGACAGGTGCAGATGTATCTTTGGTTTTGGAGAATGAGTTGCAGATGATGACCACTTTGTTTTGAAGTGTGTGAAGTCATTAGCAAGAACTGTTGATGGCAGAGTAGGAGGAGGAGGCATGAAAAGGTTGAAAAGGCTTGTGTGAGTTGATGATCGTAGTGTTGATTCAAGAATGGAAGAATTAAGTCTTTTTTTATTTTTTGATATTGCAATAAGGTTTTCTTTGACTTTCTTTCTGCTATATTTCTGTCCTGCTTCTCTAATGAGTCTCTGGGATGCATGGGCTGATCTGTTTTGAGACTACAGGGCAGAGGGTGTGCAGTGTTAATGAGATGGTGGATTTCAGGGAGGCAGCTTGTGAGAAATAGTAGATATGAAGTGTGAAGAGAGCTAAAGAGTTGAGGGAGGGGCGTGAGGCAGTCTGAAGGTTCCTTAAACATAACCATTGAAAAAGAAATTGACCAAGGGGAGTGTTAAAGTGATGTTGACTGAGGGCCTGTCTACACTTGCAGGTTTTTGGCCATTTGAGAGCTTATGCACATGACAGGAAGTAAGTGTAGCACTAAATCTCTAATGCCTCTTTGGAGTGGTATTTGAGGGTAAAAGTATTTAAGGCTAAGAGTTTTCTTTTTGAACAGCCCAAACCACCAGGAATCTTATTTTTTCAATTCTTATTTGGGCAACTAAAACAGATACAGGTGTAATGTTTTGCAGTGTGACCTGGGAGTCATTCAAAATATGTTAAATTACATAACCTGTCCCTGTCAGGTCCTGATCAGTCTGCTGGGATTCATTCTGCGATAACAACCAGCTGGATGTACATTATCCCAATTATTACATAGATACTTGCCAAATTAAGGGGGAAAAAATGACACAAAATATTGATTTAGCTCTTTAAACACAAAGCTTCTGCAAAGAAAACAATTCAGTCAGAATCAAGTATTCCAAAGAGTGGTGTAATAAATGCCAGTATTTGGTATTCAAGGACAATGAGGTGTTAACCCTTAATTATAACAGTGACAGCTCTATGCAAGCAAAACTTGAGGGGATATATAGTAAATATTTAAATATTATCTCATCATCCTTGTCTCCCTTATTGGCTGTGCACAAATTCCCTGATTCCACTGGACATTACCTTATAAACGAACATGCAAACCCTGACTCCGATGGGCTCTGTGTTGACCTCTGTATGACAGCATGCTGCATGCCATCTTTGTTGTTCTTTGTTCTTTCACTCATGCAGGTCAGTTTATGACCAAGTTCCCACTTTAATATGAAAAAAGAAAGAACAAACAAACAAACAAACAAACAAACTAAACAGAAATCGGATCAGAGCTGACCACTAAGGAGACCAGGACAAATAGATGAGCCCCAGATCCCCTGTAAAGACCTCGTCTCAGACGACCACCGGGGCAAGATCACAGGAACCAGTTGAGTCCTCTGCACAATCTGACTTTGCTGCAGCCTGGAATTGAACTTCTGGTTTCGTCTGGTCAGAGGAGAACTGGTCCCGGCTGAGCCTGGTTTCTCCCAAGGTTTTTTCTCCATTCTGTCACCGATGGAGTTTTGGTTCCTTCATTTACAGCGATATCATTGATTTGATTGCAAATGATTGCACAGATACTATTTAAACTGAACTGAGCTGAATGATGACATCACTGAATTCAATGATGAACTGCCTTTAACTGTCATTTGGCATTATTGACAAACTGTTTTCCTAATTAATGTTGTTCAGTTGCTTTGATACAATCTGTTTTGTATAAAGCGCTATATAAATAAAGGTGACTTGACTTGACTTAGGCTTTATCTGTAATGTTCACTTCTGTTTCTTATTGGCTAGTTGATGCCTCATTTGAATCCTGATTCTTGTCATATCACAAATTACTGACATTATTGTTCTTAGTGAATAAACATTTGGCTTGATATCAACATTCATAGATGTGTACAGCATATAAAGCAAAGTATTAGTGATGAAGGATGTATGATAGAATCAAACAATTAGAGACATATTGGTTAAATTATCATAATAGAGAAATCTATATGCAAGTCCAACTATTATGCAAATGAACACAATGTTGTGTGACTTACAGACATGACAAACTATAAAGAATTAACATTCTAAACAATGACAATAAATAAGAAACAAAAACAAAAGACAGGGAAGAGGAAACATGCACACCGTAGAGATTGCTCTAATGGTTAATGGTTTCAAGTTTCAGGTTGTTTACTCTCTCCTATCTGGTTCTCCATGTAAACTCTAAAGTAATGGGACATTAATGTGGATTTTTGATCTTGTGGCCTTTGATTGCAGATGCCTGTGTTGTTCAAGACCATATTCTGTAACAGTTGCATCTTTGCAAACCTAGTTGCCTATAGTCTTCCCTATTTCTAAACCATCACCACACATGCATGATCCAGCTGTCTCTAATACTTGAGATGAGAAAACATCACACATATGGAGAGTGAATATTTACAGATCATTAAAGTATAGGATGTTGTAGAATCTTTAGAACTAGCAAATTCATTCATTAGACATATCTTACTGAAAGGAGTGACATGTCGGGGACTCACACTCTAATGAGATCCACTTCTTTCACATCTTTCCTCTAATGTGACATTGCAAACTTCAAAGCTGTTTTTTTCCTGCTTGAAATCAGATTGAGATGAAGCATGGCACTGATGCCATAGCCATATTAATTAATACAAAAGCATCTACAGTCCTGCTGTCCAAAAAATGAAGCAGATATATCAAGGATTTCGAGGGCACTCTGATCACAGTGTGGTCATGTTAAGTGTTTGGATTGAGGTGGGGTACTAGTAGTTTAGTGTTCCCAAGGCAACGGTGAACCCAGTGAATGTTTGGACTTTTATGTTCATGGGCAGAAAAACTGAAACCTGGACATCAGAAGGAAGAAAATAGTCATATTTGCTATCTATGAACAGTTTGATCTCTGAACCAGTGAAATGTGACAGAACAAATTTTCTCCTGTACATGGAAAAAGGGCTCTTTCTTTCCCTGATTCAGTTCTCAGGGCATTGCTGCAACCAGTCACAACATGTTTAAAATGGGATTTTTTTCCTTTTTTCCTTTCATATGATGCAATTTAAATTTTTCCTTTCTCTTTGGAGTGTTACAAGCTGTTCATGAATAGATAAGATCCCTAAAGTTGCAAAGACTAAAGTCTCAAACCCAAAGAGATATTCTTTATAAAAGTTTAGACTCATTGAAGCCTTCCTAAAATGCCTCGTTTAAACACACCCCCATATGTCTACGTCATGATGTGGGAAGATTTGCATAACGCTGCCCAAATGTTCAAGCAAAGAATGAAGGCATAGCTTTGATTCTCTTGTTGTTGCCGCCGGCACTATGTTGCGGAGACACTGTTTTGTTGTGAATGTGAAACTACTTTGTTTGGCCTTCCAAAAGAGGACACGACTAGAAATCAGTGGTTAAGTTGTGTTTACAACACTGTTCCAGAACAGTTCAACCCAAATATTCAGATGTGTGCAGCACATATTGTGGAGGATGAGGACTGCTTCCTGATCCTGGGAGAGTAGACTATAATGCCGGCTGTTCTGACTCACAGTCTGTAAGTACGTTTACATATGTAAAGGATTTGCCCACTGATGATTCAAATGTGAGTTTTTAGCAGTGCAGAGCAGCTCTTGTTGTTTGTCGTTTCTCCAATCACAAATGCAGACATTGTTTTATGTTTATGCGGCGTGATGCAACACAAAGTGTAAAAAGACAGTATGTGTCATTATAATTCGTTATTATGCCCCCACTGGATGCAACAAATTGCTCGTAATGGGTTTAATTTTTTTTTTTGTCTTGTCGTGCCGGTGTTCTGACAGGGACACACATCACAGTATGGTAAGGGGCATAACACACACTTGAGGCATTCGGCCAATCACAATGCACTGGATAGCTGGCCAATCAGAGCACACCTCGCTTTTCAGAGGTGTATATATACAGGTATATGGCGTATACCCACTTCTTTATAAATTTTAAATTTTAATTTACATTTTTAGAAATTCTCTTTATTCTTTAAATCCCCTCTGATGTGCATCATTCATTAGTGTCCTGCATTAGTCAAATCATGAGAGTCCATCATGACTAGCTGATCAAATTGCATGTGAATAAATGCAAATATTCCCTAAACATACCAAGTAAAAACAGGAATGCGGTCAGGACGCATCTAGTTCCCCTCAAATTCGATTGATGACTACGCCCGCACCCGCCTCTCATATCGGCAAATCACGAGAATGCAAGTGGTATTGGTCTGGGGGTTGAGTGCATGTCAGGGAGGCACGCAGATTGATAAAATAATATTTAATTTTTGACTCCTAATTTGTATTAGTACATTAAAAAAATAAAATAAAAAAAATCTTAAAAATTAAAAGAAGCATGTTTTTGCAATCAGATTTTTTTAAAATCAGTAAACTTTTCAGTTCAAGGATCCAGTAAACTAATGCCTTCAAACAGTAGCCTAAGTTCAAAACAGCTACAGAGAAAACCCGACCAATTTCATTACAGATGCTTAGAGTCACGTACAGAATTATTCTTTTCAGCGTGTATTTGGCTTAAAAGCATGAGCGTTTTATAATGGACACTGCTGAAGCCTGAAGGTGTTTTTTTTTTTTTTTTTTTTTATTCTGAATGGATCCGTAGAAATTGATCACAATTTTATTTATTTATTTATTTATTTTGGTATCAAATAGAGATCACGATTCTCCTAAAGATAACTAAACAAAATAGCTTGTCTACTAGAGTTTCTGACAAAATGTTAATTGTTGCAGTATATGTGATTTTTTTACATTTTAATTATTACTTGCAAAATCTGCACCTCTTTTGTGGCTAATATTAATTTCATAATGATCCTTACTCTGTGAAGTCAAGAAGCAGAAGTTACAGTAAGTGAAAATGCAAATACTACTGGCCCATTTTGGGGTGAACTAAATATGCAAGACTAGCCTTACGTCACTATTTAAAACACAGGCCATTCATCCTTTGCTGGGCCGCTTAAAAAAAATGGGGGTAAAAATGAAGAGTATACCCACTTCTCCAGGCACCATTTAACCACTGTGCAGGCTGCTTGTCTAACAATCACATTGTTTATATGGCACAAGTTGACTGGCCTCTGCTTCTTCTGCAGCCTATGAGATTGCTTGCTTAATATTTAAATAGACTGGTTCAGTGTTTGCTGTAAGCTTGTCCTTCAGATTTCTTCGGCAACCATAAAAGCTTGTGAATGCATGTTACCAATGCAAGAAAACACAAATGCCAAATTAAAAGAAACATTTTTGGGATAAATAGCAGTGGGCAAACATGCAAATATCGCAAGCGATTATGCTTAATACATCAGAAGCAGAGAAGCAGAAATGGCAATAACAATTAAAATATGGTTCATCATGCAGCCCTGTCTGAACTGAACCAATACTGAAGTGAGGTGGGCTAAAAAGCTGCTTTTTAGCAGAATCTGAACCATCTCTATAGTTAAGTTTCCAAAATTCTGATTCTGTTGTTTTCCTTTTTATCACAGTGAAGCTGACATGACACAATCTGGATTGTATAAAGCATTATAGAAATAAAGGTGACTTGACTTGACTGTGTTGGCAGTAGCAAGTTCATACTTGCTTCTCAGCGACAGCAGCATGCGTAGCAGGTCTATTCTTTTAACACTAAATACTGTACATGGTCATATCTATTAACATGCTAAAATATTTTGAGAGTTCTTATGGTTGCCAGGTATTTCCTAAACTCCAAGGAGGTACTGAATTCAGGGCTGTTGTCAGATATAGCCAATAGGTGGCAGGGCCCCCTCAAGAGACATATTGATATGTATAGTACTGATTTTCATTTTGTTTGGTTTGCCCAAGTATATTGCCAAATAACATGTATCTTCAACATACTTTGTCTATTCAAAAAAAAAAAAAAAAAACATATGTTTTCAGTGAACATGAAAATATACAATATATAAAGTATAATTTATTTCAGTTTGATTTAGGCGAGTTTGCTTGAAATACAATGTAGTTTTTGGTATTCAAGATTTGGCAACAACAGCACTTTTTTTTTCACTTAGGTCAGCAATTCACTGCCAGCCACTGCCAATAATGTCCATTCATAGCAATAGAGAGCAGGGATCTGATCATCTGAATCCCTCCAAAACTGACACAAATTTGCAGAAAATTACAGTTGATTGGCAAATAAATCATTTATGGACAATTACATATATATTTCCAAAATTGTATTAAGTAAGCTTTGTTATACCACAAATGACAAGGGAATTTATAGCAATGTTAATATTATAAGCCAGTCCCCAGATGGATATACAGATATTGACTTATTTGCAAAGTTACTTATAGTCAGTAAATTGCCAGTAAATTATCAAAATAAAGAGTTAGCAGATATTAAGCAGACAGTCTACTAATGCTCTAATTATTGCTAGACATGTACTGTAGTCTACAAGATTATATAACTATATACACCTTTTCCTTCTATGGGTCTAGCTTCCGGTCTCTTCCATGTCCAACTAATTTCAGCTGTACAAAACAGCTTGTTTTGCTGCTTGATATAGAGAAAATAGTGTGTCTTACCATATTATCTTAATGTGTTATCTTAATTATAAACACAATGTTTGTAGCAAAAAAAAAAAATTAACGTTTACTGAACACTGTTATTCTTTTTGTTATTTCCCTATAGCAGCTAATGTACCGTGTTAAAGAAAAAGGTGGGTAATAAAAGTTATAGTTAGTAGAATGTCTGGAGTGAACTATCAAAATAAAGTGTTACCAAATGTACAGTTTGTTAAATATTTCATCCATACACTTAAGGCCAGAAACACACAGTAGGATAACCAGTAATGCAGTTGCAAATGCTTAGCCCATGCATTTCAAGCACCCGCTGTACATAATTAGCATAATGCATATATAATACATTCTTCCATTGTTGTGTTCAAAAGGGGGGTTATTACAGTTACCGTCTGTTATTACAGTTAAACCGATTTTTTTACTGTACTGTACTTTCTACTGTAACTATAGATAACTTTCTCAGCAAGATTCTCTTCAAACTATTGCTGTTGCTGTTCTATGACAGTAGTTGACCTGAAAGACAAAAGTACAGCCTCTATACTATTATCTAAAGTAACACCTTGATGCACCAACACTGAGATCACAATTGCACTCTGACATATTTCGGGACACAACAAACGTAAAAATGATCTTGGGTAGCTAGAAGCATCTGCAGTACACATACTGTGTGGTTTTGGCTTAAAAATATAGCTGATCGATAAAAACACTGACACTCATGTAATGCAGAGAAAAGGCATGCCATTAAAATATCTACTACAGTAAATTGTAGAGCTTAAACATATGCAAGTCAGATACAAGTTTGAGTCAATGTGCAAGATAGCAGAAATATGTTGTTACATTTGTACTCATTCTCTGAGTCAGTATAGAATTTTTGGCAACACATCTGGCAGCACAGATCTGTGCCAGTCTCAGTCTCTAGATGTGTAATCAATCACACAATCTTGAAGAGAATAAAAGCCATGATCTGGGACCAGTTGCACCAGCTGGACCTACACCCGGTTGTAAGACTACACTGGACTTAAAATGCACTTTAAGCCATTCGTAGAAATAATACCTGTTGCATCATCTAGGCATAGTGCTACATCTGAGGCTAAATCTTAGCCTATTCAAAAGGTAGGTGTAAAGTGAAAAGTCATGATTTGCTCGGACATTATTAGTTTTTGGTATGCATGTCTGTTAATTATTACAGTAGATGTGAACAGTAATTGTAACAGTTCATAGAACAAAGAGGCAGGAACCAGTGAACATTGAAACCATTTAATAACAAAATAAACAAAAGTAAAGCAGCAGCCCCTCACGGACAACTTAACAGTTCAGAGGGGTTGCTAAAGAACTAATTCAGTTGAGTGAAAGTCTTACATTTGTGGTGTGCAAAACAAAATGCACAATGAAGGAGTATAATCAAAAAGTTATTTTAATAATCCACAGGAGAGAATGGGCACAACCAAACAAATCCAAACGATAGCAGACAAAAGGAACATAGTTGGGAGAACTGAAACAAGTGTGGAGCTAATCAAATAAAAAAAAAAAAAACATGGAAACTGAAACACAGAAAACTAAACCAAAACAGATCATAACCATAACAGTTCGCCCCCTCCCGGAATGGCACGTCTTTGTGCCGACAAAAGTCCAGAGGGAGGGAGGGTGGGGGTTCAAGTGATGGGCATGGGGCAGACAGGGGGCACGCAATGGAACGGGAGCATAGTCCAAAGGGCTAGGTCAGAGTGGATGGAGGGAGGAGCCAGGGAGGAGCCTGGAGCAGGAGGAGCCAGATGGAACTCCAGAGGCTAGCCAAGATAGTGGCCCACAGTGGAGTCGACGGCGGAAGGAGCCATGGTAGAGAATGGGCCGACAACACCAGGGGGCCGACTGATGGAGACTAAGCCGATGGATGAGGAGCCCAGGATGGAGCCGCGCAGATGGAGAGCCAGGGTGACGCTGAGGATCCGGAGGGCCAAGGCAGAGCTGAAGGCTCAGGCAACCAAGGCGGAGGATGGAGACTGAGGATGAAGGCGGAGCCAGAGGAAAGTAGGAACCTGACAGAGCCAGAGGACGAGGAGAAGCCAGAGGAGTGGAGTCTATTAAATCTACAAACCAGTCTATTAAGTCCATCTTTAAGATATCCATATGTTACTTTGAAAACAAAAAAAGCTCACCTTCAGTGGCGGGAGTGTGGGTGGGGCTTCCCTCTAAGCCTTCGATATCCACCAGTACTCTCTCGGGCATGGGCGAAGTTGCCGGCTCACACACCTGGTCAGAACATTCATAAGGCTCGGGCTCTGGGGCGACAATAGGCTCAGTAGTGGTGATGCTCACTGGCTCAAGTGTCGCGGCAGGCTTAGGTTCTCCGTCTGTGATGGGCTCCGGCATTTGCTCCATGCAGCAGGATGACCGTTCGCTGGCAGGCGTGCCTTACGGGCTTATCGGTGTAAGGCACACCTGCCAGCGAACGGTCCCAAAGAGGATTTTGCCGCTTTCATGGAGTGGGTACTGGAGAATAACGGATCACCATTTACTGTCTGCCCCACTGAGGAGGATCTCCAGCCCCATTAACAGATCTACCATTTACAGATCTAAAAAGTCCCTGGTATGGTCCTCCAGTGAACGGTCCAATTGCTCCAAGCAAAGGAGCTGGACGACTGGCAGGTCCATTCCAGGAGAGAGGAAAAACAAAAAAAAAAAGAAAGAAAAATGCTGCTAATCTTACTCACTTTGTAGGTCTGCTATTCTGTTATGCGTGTGGTGTGCAAAACAAAGCGCATGACGAAGGAGTATAATCAAAAAGTTCTTTTAATAATCCACAGGAGAGAATGGGCACAACCAAACACAAATCCAAATGATAGCAGACAAAGGAACATGGGAAACACACACTTAAGTAATATAAACTTAATTGGGAGCACTGAAACAGGTGTGGAGCTAATTAAATCAAAAACCATGGAAACAAACAAGGCAGGAGAATGGAAACAAAGAAAACTAAACCAAAACAGATCATAACCATAACAGAAAGTAATGAATGCCTATAAGCTTCAGCTATCTAAAAAGCATGAAAATTCAGCCACCTTGTGTTTTTATAAACAGCAGCTTTGAAAAAGACATATTTTATTTATTTTTTTCCTGCGGTATTAAACTTCTCATAGGCCACTGTTATTAGTAATATAACTTCTAATGCCAAATGCCAAATATGACACTTACAAATTGATACAATTTATGAACGCACGTAGAAAAGAGAGAAAGTAGGGATTTTTTTTTTTTTTCATTGTTTTATTTTCTTTTTATTATTATTATTTTTTTACACATCTATTTAGTATTTTTTATGACCATCAAGTGTCAATAAATCTCAATGCTAACTGACAGGAAAACATGTTAAATTCTAATCATTTTTTCATGGCTGCGGGAACTAGGGGTGCTGCAGCACCCCCGCCGCAGGGCCGGGTCTGAGATTTTCCTTGTGCCCCTCGATCATCCCAAAGATACTTAATTTTTGTGATAGTTTTGTGATTAATTATTTATTAAACTAACCAGAAATATATAACCTAGTGCGGCTGAATTTTTTTTGCACGCCATGCGGCGCGTGTCCCTACATCTCCCCCTAGAATTTCATGTGAAATGTTCATGCAATATTAGGCTACAATTTCATAGCACATCACTGCATGACATGCTGTGAGGATAATTAAAGTTTGGACTATAGCTTACTCTACTTTACTTTACTTTACTTTAGTTTTTTACATTTTTTTTAAAAACTATTAATTTATACAGTGAATTATTGGCCTATAATTAAAATTATTAACACTGCAGTCATCAATGAAAGTTAAGAGCAGCTTTATTTCATGCACCGATTTTCAAAAACAACCTGTTTAACGAGAAATACGTTTCTTCTCATGTTTTTCACTATATGGGCCACAAGAGAAATATTAAAGAAATAATATCAAACGTGATGACAGACTGGAATAAAACAACAGATTCCTATGGATACTTCCACATAGACTGCGAACATTCGCACACCAAAAATGCAAATGTTTCCCTTTCATAGGTCACTTCGATGCTGCGGTGACGTCACCGTACGGGAACACCTTTCGGTGTGATGAATGTCTGAAGCCCTATACCATCCCGCCAATCCTATTGGTCAAATAGCGCTTGGCACCGCCCTACGCATGCGTATGCATCGTATAACTGAGTGCCGCGCGCTATTTCGCTCAGATTTAATTTCCTTTAGGAAAGCGAATCATCTGTGCCCTAGGAATCATCTCGCGTTCTCAGCGGTTTTTCTTCGAGCAGTGTTAACTCCTCTTCGTGGATGCGATGAGTTTTCGGAAGTGTAAGGAACCGTGTACCAGGTTCATCACGAAGGGAGACACTCATGAAAGGTGCGTAGTGTGCTTGGGCTTACATCACGCACAGGCAGCGCTTAGTGGCCTTTTTTCTTGTCCCCATTGTTATAGCCTGCGGCTTAAAGTACTGCGCTCGAGGGTAGAAGTATTTTCTAAGGTCGCCCCTGCGTCCAACCCCCGTCGTGTCACTTCTGCGGCTGCCGAGGTACCGCACGAGGCGATGGCTTGGGGAAACATGTGCGACATAGACTACGAGGACGGTGCTGCACTAGAGTTTTCTCCACGTCGCTCGCTCTCCCCGACCCGAGTGCAGGAAGCGAGCTTTGTCGAATCCGTCGTTTTTTCAAATGAGGGTTTACAGCCCACCCCGGAGGCCTACGATGCTATCTCCTTCGGTTGTGGACAGTATGACGACGACGTCTTATCCACCGCGGCCTCGCAGTCTGAGGCCTTCATGGCTGACGCATGCAGCCCTCTCCCTCTTAGCGGTGGGTAAGCTGGGACTGGATTGGGAGGTTGAGAAGGCCGAGGCCCAACCTTCATCGAAGCTGGACGACCGTTTCCTAACTAGTCGTACACCTGCGCAGCCCCGTAGGCCCTTGCCTTTTTTTCTGGACCTCCACCAGGAGGTTTCGAGGTCCTGGAAACAGCCTTACTCGGCGCGCATTACTAACGCTGCGGCTGCGGATTTTGCTACCATTTCTGACATGGCGAACCGTGGCTATGCAGCGATGCCTCCGGTGGAAGAGACTCTTGCCGAACATCTTGCGCCTAATTCGGCCACGGCATGGAAGTCTCGTCCCCTTCTTCCTTCAAAGGCGTGTCGAGTCATGTCCAGCCTCGTCTGGAAATCCTACATGGCTGCAGGCCAGGCGGCTGTATCGCTCCACTCTATGGCGGTCCTCCAGGCCTACCAAGCAGAGCTCTTAAAGGAACTCGACGAGGGGGAAGGTATGACACCCGAGGCTGTGAAAGAGCTGCGGCGAGCAACGGATTTGGCTACGCACTACCAAACATACTGCTTGAGCAGTGGGCCGTTCTATGGCTGGATTGATCACGGTTGAGCGCCATCTCTGGCTTAATCTCACCGACATCAAAGAAAAGGACAAATCTTTTCTCATGGACGCCCTGTGGTGGATAAATTTAGGGCAGCGAAACAGCAATCAGCCGCCTTCCACCAGATGATTCCTCGCAGGCCCAGGGAGATTGAACGACGGCAGGCGCCCGCGCGGTCTCGCTCAACCTCCTCTCACCGCCAACGGGTTGCCTCACGAGAAGAGCCTTCACCTATGGCACCCCCTCGTAAAGATTGGGGTCCTAAGGCTTTTCCACCGGCTTGCCAGCGACAGCGGAAAAGGTTAGACCTGAGCTCGACGGCTAATGCCTCTCATTCTTGGGCCCTTAACAGCAGCTCCTGTTACTCTCGCTGCTTGCCAGGGACTGTGCCCTCCACTAGAGAGCGCTGTTGGACCGTTTTTGCGCATCCAACCCTCTCACTGCAGTCCCCACGCTCAAACATTGACTGTCTCGCCGCAAAGGGCGCTTCGAGCAGCATTGAATCGAGCTACCATGTCGGGCGTTCCCTCAGACACTCTGCGCAATTCAGCCTTCAGAATCCGAGGGACGGTCCAAGGGTCTGGCAAAGACGGCCCGTTTATGACGGCTCACACAGCCGCCGCTTTTTCGCTAGGGGCAGAGCCCGATGTTCATCTTGTTGGATTAACCCTCTGGAGTCTAAGGGTATTTTTGGGGCCTGGAGAAGTTTTGTCATGCCCTGACATTTGTGCTTTTTTCAGTTTCTTATAAATATGTAAATGGCTAAAGTCTAATCTCACTATAATCAGCACAAACTGGGCTATAATAATATGTGAGCAGCATGCATGTATATGATTGTGTTTTTGAGAAAAAAAATGTTATGCGTGGTTAGTGAAAAACTAAAAATGTTAAATCACTTGAATAAGGCAATAAAACACATACAGAAAATTGGTTCCCGGGACTTTTGAGAACTGGACCTTGTAGCCTAGAATTTTTTTTTTTCTAAATGATGTGAAAATCATCTTGTTTACTCACTTACAGAAAACAATATATTGATTTAAATTTTCTAAGACACTTTTTGTTGGTAAAAGTCATATGCGAGTAGGCGTCAACTATCATGAATTCACACCTGAGAAGACAAAGGCCTGCATAATGAGCTGCATAATGAGCCATTCAGTCAGCTGTGTCCATGAGAGGGATGAGTTACAAGAAAGAATGTGAGGACAAAATAAATGTATATAATTTTATGTTTGTAGTTTATTTAGAATACATTTAATTATCCCACAACATAATTTAATACTCACTTGTGAGTGCAGTTAAACAGTTTATTAGGAACAATCAAAGCTGACTTTCAAACTCAATTTTTTTCATCATTACTCCAGTCACACAATCCTTCAGAAATCCTTTTAACAATCTTATTTTCTACAAAAAAACATTTATTGTTATTATTATCATTGTTATTATTAGTATTATTATTATTATTATTAATGTTGAAAAGAGCTGAGAATATTTTTAAATTGAAAGAACAGCATTGTTTATTACATATGTTACAGTTACATTTATTTGGTACATTTATATTATTTACATCAAGCTTTTGAATGGTATAGTAGTGTATATTGTTATTGAAACTTCATAATATTTCACTTGATTATACATTTAGTCAGGAATTATAGTTTGGAAAAAGTCTTTGGAAAAAGTATAACTAGTCAAATGTTTACACGTTATGTGAAAACTAGTACAAGTATATAAATAAATAAATAAGAGACTTACTCATGTTTATGATCTCTGCTGGATAAAGTGCTTCATTCTTTTTTTCTGAGGAAATCCAAATCTCAAATTCTCAACCACATTACATCATTTTGGGGTGAATTATGTCTTATTCCTCTCATCGCGAAGCAAACAGTAAAATAAAAAAAACTTGAAGAACAATCTCGCTGCGTTGTCTTCTGTTGTGTGGGCGTATTCAAGCCGCGCGCTTCAGTGAAACATTTGAATCTGAAAGGCGCATTTAGCGCGAGGGCGTGGTCACATTAGAAGATAATGAAGGGAGACGTGAAAAATGGACATCGCGTTGTTTTCATATGGATTAATTTATCACAGAATATTTGTTTTCGGCAGCACTTGTTTAGTTTAAAAGTAGACATGTCAAGCTTTCTATAGATATCTCTCTCATGTCTCTGTGTTGAGTATTCACTGAGTTACAGTTCATTTTAATGATGCGTTTGTAACTGAAGATCAGCGCAGACAAAGGCTGCAGACAGCACTCCTTGTTTGTTATGTTTATTTTATAAGTGCACAAAGTTTTGTTGTTATTATGTCTGTATACAAAAAAAGTAGACCCTTTACAGATTCGATTGATGTATTGGCTCTTATCTGTACGATCAAAACTGAAAGTGTTATTTAAGTTCTTTTCGGGGTTATCAGGAGAAAATACCCCAAAACGCGTATATGCGTTAATCGACTTCAGAGGGTTAATTCCTGCCGTGGACACGCTTCAGGATTATACACAACGAAACGCAACGACTTTGACGCATGCGCTTCCCCTGCTTGCGGACGCCGCGAGCCTTCCGTGCCAGGACATTTTAGCGCGTATGAAAACGTTGCAGAAGGTGGAAATCTTGAAACTACTGACGTTATTTTCGGGCCGCATGGGAACGCTTGCCCAGCATTTCACAATGGGTGTTACGCACAATTTGTCACGGATACACCATTCAGTTTCGAAAAGGCCCGCCTCTTTTCTGCGGAATTCTTCCCACGGTTGTGAAGCCAAAGGAAATTGCGGTGCTGCGGCAAGAGATGTCAGCTCTGCTGAGCAAAGGGGCTATAGAAGAAGTACACCCCTCTCAGATGGAGTCAGGTTTTTACAGCCGCTATTTTGTTGTACCAAAAAAAGGGGGCGGTTTGTGACCCATATTGGATGTACGCCGTTTGAATCTTGCACTCAGGACGAGCAAATTCAAGATGTTAACGGTAAAGTCTATTTTGTCTCAGATTCAACCAAACAACTGGTTTGTCACGATCGATCTGAAGGATGCATATTTTCATATTCAGATCATCAAGAGACACAGGAAGTTCCTCAGATTCGTTTAAGAGGGCAAAGCGTACCGTGTTCTTCCCTTCGGCTTAGCCCTGGCTCCCCAAACTTTTTTGAAATGCATGGACGCAGCTCTGGCCCCATTGCGGCTCCAGGGCATTCGCGTGTTAAATTACTTAGACGATTGGCTGGTGTTAGCACAATCGCAGACTCAAGCACACTCTCACCGGGATCATGTGCTGAATCATCTAAACAACCTGGGCTTACGCACAAATTTCCAGAAGAGTGTTTTAATTCCCTCTCAACGGATAACCTTTCTGGGAATAGGTGTGAGACGCTTATATGCTTTCAAATGGAAACTGTTTACGGCCTGGTGTGGAATTCGTAATATGGATCCGGTTTACTGCCCAGTGGCTTCAGTACTGGAGTTCCTTCAAGACCGTTTCTCTGATGGAGTAACGCCAGCCACTCTGAAAGTTTACGTGGCAGCCATTTCAGCTAACCACGTATATATAGATGGTGCTTCAGTGGGCCGTCATCTGCTGGTCTCTCGTTTTATACAGGGTTCACGACGTCTGAGGCCTTTCCGCCCTGTGCGAGTTCCTTCATGGGATTTATCCATTGTGTTGCATGGTCTATCAGGGCATCCGTTTGAGCCCTTGGAAACTATACCAGATAAAATCCTGACTTTAACGACAGTTCTTCTTGTGGCTTTATCCTCCCTCAAGAGAGTTGGGGATTTACAGGCTCTTTCTGTTTCGCCCTCGTGCATGGACTTTGCACCAGGCTGTGTGAAAGTATTGCTGCGACCGAGGCCTAATTATGTCCCTAAGGTCGCCTCAAACCCTTTTCACTTTCAGCAAGTGGTCTTGGAGGCTTTACCCCCTGCAGAGGTGGGGTTAGGAAATCTGAGTCTTTGCCCTGTCAGAGCGCTGAAGACTTATGTTGATCGAACAGCCCCATGGCGTGAGTCTGACCAGCTGTTTGTCTGTTTTGGACACAAGAATAGAGGCCATGCTGTCACAAAGCAACACATGTCCCATTGGTTGGTGGAGGCAATATCTTTAGCCTATGAGGCGCGCAGACTCGCTTCGCCCTTAGGAGTTAGAGCTCATTCCACGAGAGCAGTGGCTTCTTCACAAGCTTTTCTCAGTGGATCTTCTATGGATGATATCTGTGCTGGGGCAGGATGGTCCTCACCGAGCACTTTTATCAAGTTTTACAGTCTGGATGGGCTCCTGGCTCCCGGGTTCTCTCCGCTTGAGCAGATGCTTCCTTGGATCCCAGCTATCAGGTACGTCAGGCGTTATGGTATAGGGTTCCCATATGGTGACGTCACTGCAGCATCGAAGTGACCTATGAAAGGGAACATCTCGGTTACGTATGTAACCACGGTTCCCTGAATAGTGAACGAGATGCTGCGGTCCCAGCCGTTCCATACCTTGATAGTGTTCTTCTTCAGTTCATGAAATCTGAGCAAAATAGCACGCGGCACTCAGGTATATGATGCATACGCATGCGTAGGGCGGTGCCAAGCGCTATTTGGCCAATAGGATTGGTGGGATGGTGTAGGGCTTCAGACATTCGTCACACCGAAAGGTGTTCCCATACAGTGACGTCACCGCAGCATCTTGTTCCCTATTCAGGGAACCGTGGTTACATACGTAACCGAGATGTTTTTTTCTGAACGAGTTTGATGAATCTTTTCAGTTTCTCAAAGCGAAAACACAGGCCGTCCAATAAGATTTGAGCATTACATCACGTGGCCAGAGCAACTGCTGTTACCCAAAAGGTCAATGCGGTGGCACTAAAAGCTCAGAAGACTGTATTGAGCACGAGCGTAAAAACAGATGTAGAACCAAACTTAATTTATCTTAATTTAATGCTGTATATTGAGCAGTGGACTATATATGAGTAAAAATGTAATGTAAAAAAAAAGTAAAAATTTTAAATGTAAAAATACATTGTTGCTCGGCTCCACCTAGAGTGCTGGCATGAATTAGCAGAAGGCGAACAATCGTTTCATGCTCGGTGTGAAAGCATCGTTCATCTCCGATTCGCTTCTTCTTCTTTTTTTTTCTTTTTTTTCACATCGTGCTCAGCGTGGAAAGGCCTTTAGAAAGCTCTGTCAGTTTTTATACTTTCACTTTCTCAATAGTGAACTGACTGACATTCACCGGCGTAAATCTTGCGCACAGTTTGCGCATTGCTTGCTTAGGTTGCTTGACCCCTTCCCCATAATATCATTGTTTATAGGCCACATATTAGGCACTTTTTTTTAGGTTTATTATGTTTATTTTTTTATGTTAATGAAACACCAAAAAGAGGAACATTATTAGGAAATCTAGTTATAACAAAAATAAACATGAATGAACATCAAAAAAGTGTTCAAAGAAACAGAACAACTTACTGAAATGTATGATGTCTCATATAATCACTCAGTGTTTTTCATCCACAGAAAGATGTCAAGAAAACATGTGAACAATGTCACAAAGTCACATTTACCTCAGGAAAGATATTCATTGTATATGAATTAAAATTAGCTAGAAAAAAAAGAAACATTGCATTATAGTCATTATAGTTTACTTAACCTGCCGCCTTCATTTTTTTCCCTTTACTTTTAAAGCACACATTAATACAACAGCTGCTGCCCAAGGTGCTGTACAAAAAAAAAAAAAAAGTAGAAAAAAACAACATACAATGATAAATTCAGAGTAAATACAAAAAGTTAAGTGACACTCTTCAATGTCCATTTGAATTAAAAGCCTGAGATAATAAATGAATTTTTTAACCGAGTATTAAATGTAAATAAAGTTGGAGCTGCTCTAACATGCAGAGGTAAGCAATTCCACAGTCTAGGTGCAACTACCGAAAAAGCCCGGTCACCCCTAAATTTTAATCTAGATCTAGGAACAGTTAGAAGCAGCTGATCAGAGGACCTAAGGGATCTAGTAGGATTGTGTCATTGTAGAAGGTCTGTGAAGTAAGGCAGTGCCAAACCATTTAATGATTTAAAAACAAACAATAAAAGCTTAAATTCTATTTGGAAACGTACTGGCAACCACTGTAGAGAAAATAAGATTGGAGTGATGTGTTTTCGTTTTCAAGTGCCTGTTAGCATCCTAGCTGCTGCATTTTGAACTGCCTGCAGACATGACAATGCTTTCTGGCTGACTCCTATGTACAGAGAATTACAATATTCAAGCCTTGAAAAAAATAAAGGCATGGATGACTTTCTCAAGATCTTTAAAAGAGAGAAATATCTTAACTTTAGCCAGAAGTCTCAAGTGAAAAAAGCTGGATTTAACGACAACATTTATTTGCTTATCAAATTTAAAAGCTTTGTCAAATAAAACACCCAGATTTTTCACCACCATCTTATTATATGAGACCAGAGGGCCAAGATTAACAGTCTCACTCGGCCCAAAAATAATAATCTCTGTTTTATTTTCATTAAGTTTTAAGAAATTTAAGGACATCCAGGCTTTTATATCATTTAAACATTCAAAAATAGGAGTTAGAGCATTCTTATTTTTCTGTTTTAATGGTAAATAGATCTGCGTATCATCAGCATAACAGTGAAATGAAACATTATTCTTCTTAAAAATGGACCCCAAAGGGAGCATACATAAAGAGAAAAGTAGCGGGGCAAGAATAGAGCCTTGCGGGACACCACAGGTGAGAGGAGCTGAGGTCGATAAAATTCCCCAACATTTACTGCAAAGCTTCTATTTGATAAATACGACTTAAACCACTGAAGAGCCACTCCTTGGATTCCAACATATTTCTCAAGACAAGAAACCAAGATAGTGTGAACAGTTTCAAATGCCACACTAAGATCTAGTAAATCTAGAATTGTAGAAGCTCCAGAGTCAACAGTTAATAAAATATCATTATAGACTTTTAAGAGTGCAGATTCTGTACTGTGTTTTGCCCTAAAACCTGACTGGAAAACCTCAAATAATGAAATTTTCTCTAGGAAAGTCTGTAATTGAGTTAAGACTACTTTCTGTAAAACTTTAGGTTTGTACCTATTTTTTTTCAATGACTTCGGAAAAATAATTCGCCCTCTCTCTATTTAAAACTTTCTGATAGTTAGCTAAGGAATACCTAAAAATCTTGTAAGAAATTTGAAGCTTGTCTTTCTTCCATTCACGCTCTGCTCACCTACAAATCTGTTGGAGGGCACGAGTGGATTCATTTAGCCAAGGCTTCAATTTATGTTTTACACGCTTAACCTTCAAAGGTGCAATAGAATCTAAGATATTGGTGCGTGTAGAATTAAACAAAAAAAGTAACTCTTCAGCACACAATTGGGAAGTTAAGTCTACAGAATTCAAGTTTAAAGAAGAAGAAACATCATTATAAGCAGTGCAAAAATCATTAATAGTTTCAGAATTCACTGTACGGAGACAGCGAGCAGCAACACATACTTAAGCAGCAAGCCTACAGTAGGTAGAGAGATTTCAAACACAGCAAACTTGTGATCAGAAAAACCAGTATCAGAAATTTCTACTTTTTTATGTCTAGCTGGTGCAACCAGCCCCAGGTCTTTATTTCAGGATATGCAATAGATGTTTTAAAATGAAATCATCTGAATAAGTTCCACTTGTCAGGATTTCAAGCAGTCAGAAGCATTCCTAATTGTACAACTACCCACTTTTTCCTTTTTCGAATCCTTTCAAAACTTTATAACAAGTCCTAAATATCCTAAGGACACACCTCTGCCTTTGTTTCTGCCAAAGTTCATTGTTAAGGTTCTAAGAAAACTATCCTAAAGTCAAGTCACGTCGCATTTTCTAAAAGCATGTTCTTATCTTTGACATCTATTGATCTCTTGAGTTGTGACTGAATTGATTAAACCAGAAGGGTGCATGTCCCATCAAGTGTGCAGGCATTGTCTGTTCTTTGGACATGTCCATTTAAAGATGCATTGGTCAGATGACGCAGTGCTGATAAAGCCAAGGTTCTGTGATGCATCTTTCAGAGAAGAGCTGCCGCACACATAAAATCGGAACAAGGGCTTCTGTCAGAGCTCTGCAGCACTGGCCTGTCAAACAAGGTGAGACATGCTGCTCTACTGCCCAGTCAAAGCCTTTACACCAGTAATCCTGGAATATGCCGATGTCTGATCCTTTTTCTACCAAGCAGCAAGTGCAAAGAATTATAAAATTCACAATATCCCATTGTGTTGATAACAAAATGTAATTTCAGCAAATTATGAACAAGTTTCCTGTACCAGTTCAAGTTTTCTTTGATCGTTTCAGGTCAGACATGGCCAAAAGGCCAATTTAGTGACTTTCTTAAAGATCTGTTTACAAATTTCTAAATTTCTGAAATGTAATGGAGTTAAATTAAAGCGTATGCTTTAGGTTCCCCAAAATTAAAATACTCAACACAATAGCTTACTGTGCTGGTATTTTAGGAAGAATCATTCTCAGAAATTATTTTAAAGTTGAATATTTGGACAACTGTAAGGTCAATGTTCACAGCGAGGATCAGCATGAACAGGGCATATCGGCTCTCACTCAGAGTGCAAACCCTTCACTGAGCAATTAAAGAAAATCAGAGAAACGTACAATTCACAGTGAATTCTAATGAAGAGTTGAACTTCCCCTTGACCTACAACCAGAAAGAACTCAATGATAGCCACATCCCATTAATACATTAAAGGGTCTATATATAAATAGTTTCATGTATCAATCACTTTTTTATTGCCAATGTGTGAACACCATGAAATGAAACTTTTATGTGAAGGTCTTGGGAGTAGGGATGTTTTTGGTATGAAAACCAAAAGGATGTGATGTTTGCTCGTGCACCTACTGTATGAGCCTCTCCTCCATTCTGACACATGAAACGAATCAAATGTTTAGGTTGGTGCTGAAAGAGCTCATGCTTATCTGTAATGTCAGTGTGATTTGCAAAGAAAAGGGATTCATTCAATTTATAGTGTAAAATAGTTTTGTTGTATTTATTTAGTTATTTAGAAGAAAGCGTGCAGCACGCATTTATATATTCGTCTAAACATATTTCTCATCGGCGTGTACAGTTTTTATTATTATTCCAACAACTGATGAAAATAAAGAAACATGACTAGAATGTGAATATATTTGACATTGTCTATAAACAATTTTACTATAAAAACAAAACGGTTTTAGGATACTGTTTTATGTTTAAAATGTAAAGTTACTGTAATCAGAAAATACTCATAATCAGAACTCAAACAATGAGTTCAGAAACTGCCTTCTTGGCCACAACAAGACAGGCAGAGTGTTCAGGAGTGGGCACCACCACCCAGAGAAGAGCTGAAATGGATGCCGCCACCTCTGAAGGTTCGGTAGCAGAAGCTGCCACCTCAGAAGGAGCTGGAATGGACTCTGGAGTGAGCTAAGAGGCAAAAAGTTTGGGTGGAGCCGGCAGGGCTAGGAGCTTGGGAGGCGCCGGCAGCTCCCAGATTGGAGCGGGCTCTGAGGGCTCCCGGACTGGAGTGGGCTCTGGAGTGGACTCGGAGGGCTCCTAGACTGGGACGGGCTCTGGAGTGGACTCAGAGGGCTCCCGGACTGGAGCGGTCTCTGAAATGGACTCTGAGGGCTCACGGACTGGTGCGGGCTCTTGAGTGGACTCTGAGGGCTCCTGGACTGGAGCGAGTTCATGAGTGGACTCTGAGGGCTCTTCCTGACTGGAGCAGACTCTGGAATGGATTCTGTGGGCTTCTGGTCTGGAGCGGATTCTAGAGTGGACTCCGAGGGCTCCCGGACTGGAGCAGGATCTGGAGTGAACTCTGAGGGCTCCCGGCCTGGTTTCGGGCTCTGGAGTGAACTCCGAGGGCTCCTGGCCTGGAGCGGGCTCTGGAGTGGACTCTGAGGACTCCTGGACGGGAGCGTGATCTGGAGTGAACTCTGAGGGCTCCCAGCCAGGGGGCTCTGGATTGAACTCTGAGGGCTCCCGGACTATAGCGGTCTCTGAAATGGACTCTGAGGGCTCACGGACTGGAGCGGTCTCTGAAATGGACTCTGAGGGCTCACGGACTGGTGCGGGCTCTTGAGTGGACTCTGAGGGCTCCTGGACTGGAGCGAGTTCATGAGTGGACTCTGAGGGCTCTTCCTGACTGGAGCAGACTCTGGAATGGATTCTGTGGGCTTCTGGTCTGGAGCGGATTCTAGAGTGGACTCCGAGGGCTCCCGGACTGGAGCAGGATCTGGAGTGAACTCTGAGGGCTCCTGGCCTGGAGCGGGCTCTGGAGTGAACTCTGAGGGCTCCTGGCCTGGAGCGGGCTCTGGAGTGGACTCTGAGGACTCCTGGACTGAAGCGAGTTCATGAGTGGACTCTGAGGGCTCACGGACTGGAGCGAGTTCATGAGTGGACTCTGAGGGCTTTTCCTGACTGAAGCGGCCTCTGGAGTGGACTCTGAGGACTCCTGGACTGGAGCGGGCTCTTGAGTGGATTATGAGGGCTTCTAGACTGGGGCGGATTCTAGAGTAGACTCTAAGGTCTTCCAGACTGGAGCGGGCTCTGCAGTGGACTCTGAAGGCTCACAGACTGGAGCGGGCCCTGGAGTAGATTCTGAGGGCTGCCGGACTGGAGCGGGATCTGGAGTGGACTCTGAGAGCTCCCAGACTGGATTGGGCTCTGGTGAACATGTGCAATACTAAAGCAACAAAAGACTGGTTGAGCATGGTATAAATAATGATGAGCTAATGAGTCAATGACATACAGCTGGTGGCAGTAAAACAATCATGAGTGCAAGGGGAGATGGGAACTGAGGTCCAAAACAAAACAACAGTGAACAAAAGAGTGCCCTCTGGTGGCTATGCCAGGCACACCAGCTGATGGCTGTGACAGTAATAATTTCGTAAACAAGCAGCTCAAGTGATTTATGAGACAAAACGCCACAGTATAATTTTTTTAATCAACTTTTATTATTTTATTACATTTTAAATATTCAATATAACAGAGTGATTTTATTTATGAATCAAGTATGAACCAAGGTCTTAGCTTTGAAAGCAGATGGTTTACTGTACTTTTAATGAGACACTTCAAGGTTGATTTTGTTGTACACTAAGTTCTGAAATGACATTCACACACCTTTTTTCTTCTGTAGTGTCATATATTTCCATGTTAGGAACATGAAATCATACTAGCAACAATAGTGTCATGGAGTCTATTCCCAGGAAACACACATACTGTTTAATGTATACCTTCAATGCACTTTAAGTTGATAAACATGTGGATAGACATTCTACTAACTATAAGTAACTTTGCAAGTACATGTCAACTAATTCTCATTCATTTGCAGCTACATGTCTACTAACTCTCAGATTAAAGCTGTTTAAGAGGCAAAACAAGTTATAACAGTACTGTCACTCCCTGTATGTAGAGTAGGGCACAAACTATAGTTTCAAGTCAAGGGAGCGTCATCTAGTTGCCAGCTCTGAATGAAAGATTATGTGAAAATATTTGTTTTTCTTTGGAACAACATGCACTGAATTATGCACACAGCACATTAATAAGACAATGAAAGTGTAATAAGGCATAATAGGGGTCCTATTATGCTCTTTTACAAAGTCTTGATTTTGTTTTGGGGGTGTACTAGAACATGCTCTCATGCTTGGTGGTTCGAAAAACGCATTATTTTTCACATAATTTACATTAATATAATACCTTTCTCCCAAGCTTGGCACAAACGGCTTGATTAATTCTGGGTCTGATGAAGGCCACACCTTCCAAAAAATGAAATGTGTTGTGATTGGTTAGTTTAACCAGACCATAGAACGAGACTCTCAAAGCCTTGACATCCAGGTATCCGGATCAAAATCACACAATAGGGCTTATGTGTCAGTTTGATTAAAAATGAGGGGATGGTATTAAAATCTTGTTAAGATGTGCATTTTCTGATAACCTATTGTGATTTTATAAATATAATTATTTTTGTATGTGAATAATGATTTTTATTTCATTGGGATGTTGTAAAGTGTCTTCTATTGTATACTTGAGCCATTGGTATCTATTACGTGTGTGTTTGTGATTAGTCCACATATTTGTTCTTTAATTCTATAACATGAATTGCAGTGAAACTGTTATACAGTTAAATTTATTTATACCATAGTCCAGTGTTTTCCACAGACTTGCACTCTAATTGTGGCGGCATATATATGCAAATTCATTCTCTGCCAGCAGGAGGCGCTGTTGGAGTGGTAGAGGTAGAGGCTTCCCCGGTAACCGCTGTACACAAAGCAGCACTCTGCTCACAAACGCTGCTTTATCAGACATTACATGCAAGATGACATCCAATTTTCTAAAGACAGTCGGTTTCCTTCAGAATTACAGTGATATAAAAACACCCGCACTCAATGTACGGGAAACACTGTAGTCTCATAATTGAAGTGTAAATTCTGCAGATTACATCATTGTCCAGTAATGTACTGTCAGCAATTTATTCTAAAAACGTTTTCATAATTTTAAGATACATATTTACATACATAATTATTCAAGTGCATGTGTAATAACTTGCGAAAACTTGCGATGCTACAGCAGCACTTCTTCTTCATCGTCTTGTTTTATGCACTCAATCTAGCTTTCTAACTACGACCTCGCCCCTCCCCACCCCCCAACCATTTGAATTTCTGTAAAGGGAATTATTCTAATGATATTCTAATGGGCTGCTTTGTGATATCACAAAACCTGGAAAACAATGCTGTAGTCCAAAACGAGCCATTCCTTGTAGTTCTTGAAAAGGGATTAAAAAAACAAAACGATAATCTCCCTTTGGAGTGGACTTTGAGATTTGTAACTTTGTAGATCTTTTTTATGCCCAAACATACACACTACACACTGACTAAAATTAAAAAAGTGAAAAAGCATAATAGGACTCCTTAAAATAAATTTTGATTTCATGTTGACTTGAACTCATGATAAATCCTGCAGAGTGGTGATATTGAAATTAATTCACCACAGCTCTCAGAACTGGTTGCCTAATAAACACTTGAGGTGTCCAAGTTGCCCAGTGCACGTTTGTTTTGCAACAGTAAGCTAACCTTATTTTAATGAGCACTTTCAATGAGCTCAAGGAGTTCCAGAAAGGTTCTCTAAGGAGGTGAAGACACTGAGATTAACTGTTTCGTTCCCATGCTACGAAAGCTTTTACAAGAGAGCGTCAGGGAGAATATCAAATGCACACTAGCTGTTCACTCACATTCACTCTGATCATTACTCCGCCGTGAACCCAGCAATGCTTAACTCCTGCTGTGCTGTGTTCTCAGAGCCGTACAACCAGCCTGTGGCTTTCAGAGCTGCTCTGTAGAAACAGAATGAAAATTTAATGTAGAACAGAGGATGTAGAAGAAAACCAAATCTGCTCAAGTCCTTAGGCTGTACCCTAGCCTTCAGTTTGAGTTTTCTTCTGAAGGATCAGCCAAGACATAATATTTCCATTCCAAACTGCCTGCTGAGGGCTTTTCAGCTCCTCTGAGAGCAGAGGAACCATTAGCATTAGATTCACACAAAACTAATGACAATCCTGAAAAACCAAATCCAAGAATGAAGCAGGAAATACTTCAATCCAAAAAGTCAAAAAAACCTAGTGATTAGTCTAGAGTTTAATATGTTTTTATATTTATATATGTTTATGTATATATATATATATATTAGTACTAAAACTGACTCTTTTTTTTCCCCATTAAACAGAGCAAAATAGTATATTGTTAACCAAACCATGACCCTTGGGGTTTCCCAAACTCTCCTTGTCTGCTACAGGCCAAACAAATAAGAATATCAAACAGAGAATCTTGTTTTCAGTATTCATTTTGTTTATTTATTCTTACTTTTTTGATTGTTATATTGCGGTCAACTTTTCTTTAATTTGCTGGATGATAATGATGATAATTCTGGACTTCAGTCTGCTAATTGGTGACCTCAGTCTTTTTAAAAGAAAATTGAAAAAGGGCAGGTGGCAAAATTTATTATTATTATTATTATTATTATTATTATTATTATTATTATTTTCAATTGCAGTGTCTGTCATCAAGACTTGTGATATGCTTCGATTTGAAATCCTAATAATTGTAAAGCAAAAATTTAAGCAAGTTTAAAGAGCAGTGTGTTTCAGCAGCAGTTTTGAGCGTCAGATCGGTAATGAAACCAGACAGTGTGCTTCAAACCCTTCAAAACAGATGGGAGAAGTTTAAGCAGGCAATCACTGAAATAATCAAGAAAACATGATGAATGTTTAAATTAGTAACTGTAAAAGTAATCTGGCAACTCCATTTGTCTTTATTGAGGGACTAATTAAACTGGCCTGACAGTAGGTACGTATAGAGACGTTAAATTGGTGAGCCCTGAGTGCCCTTCACCAAAATAATGCAAAAGCAAATTGTTTGATCTTTTGAATATGAGACCCATAGGTCCATAGTTTAGCTTTTCAGTCTGAGGTGGAAGGCTAATCGCACGGCTCACTGAAGGAAAGCAGACATCGTAGGTCCTTCTGCAAACCAGCAGTTAATTAGCTTTTGGTTATCAGCTATCAGACTGGCTTTCCTGGACACCAGAGGTGTAAATCAGAGAGACTGTGTTAAATTTACCACAAATGATTCACAGCAGAAGCACCCTGGGGAAAACTCATCTGACGGCATAATTACCTCAATCACTGACATCCTGCATGGTGCAGGTGTGTGAAGGACTGAGATATGACCTTCCCTCTTCCCCTTCCAGATGTTCAAAACACATGACAACACACAAGATGTGTCACTCAGTGGCATTGAAGACTTCAGCTCTTTTAACCAGGGGCATTTTGAGGGGAACAGGCCCCTCTATATTTCAAAACTCAATTTTTGATACTGTTATGGATATTGTAAATCTTTATCTGCAGTATAGAGGTGCACCAGCTGCACACACAATACAGAGCTGGTGTATGCTTCCTGCAATGGATTGTAGGTACATATCCACCTCATCCAGCTTTCTTTTTGTTTTCTGTATTATAAACCATCCCCTCACTGTTTCACTGTGCTAAACCGCTGCAAACAATGGGCCTCATTCATTAAACTGTCCTAAATAGAGATTGTTGATTGATGATTGTTAAAAATATTATCAGCAAAAAAGCAATAATATTACTCGGTAATGAAACCGACATGTTATAAAATAAAACTTATTGAAATCTTGAGTTCGTGTTCACCACAGACATTATTTCAGGCTTTTAAGTAAGAACCCATTGACTTTGAGACAATGGAACTGGAAGTGTAAAAATGCCATCTCATAGCCTGGTTTTAGGACTCATTTCTGCAGCACTTCAGAACTTTATCACCATATGTGGTTGATATTTACATAAAATTGCATGATGCTTGCAGAATACATCTTCTGCATCAGTGTTTTTTTTTAATCACTTCTCTTCTGTGTAGGTGAATCTGTTGGTTTGAGCAGATCTATCATGTCAGGACCCACTGACAGTAAGAAGAACTTTCAACAAAACATACATCAGTAAAAAAAACAATAATAATAAAAAAAAAATAAAAAAAATAAAAAAAGACAGCCATATGAGCAACAAGTGCCGTTGAGACTTGGATCTCACTTTGGCACACAGTCTGTTTTATTTTTTCCTCGCAGACTCTACGTTCAATGTTTGTTTGTTTTGAAAATGGGCTTCCCAGAGTTCTATGAGGGATGCTGCCCAGACAGAACTGTGATATATGATATAACGGTGTGCAGTGAAGCTAACATATCTCAATTTGTAGCAATGCGGAAATTATTTGTATCTATTTTTAGACCTGGAAAATGTGACATCTGACGTTAGAATCAACCATATTTCTAGATGCCCTTTCTGGGCGCTATGAAAATTTTGGTTTAGTTAGGGATAAAGCTAAAGTTTGATTAGGGTTAAAGCTAAACTCAGCAGGACACTGAGCTTCCAGGACTGGAGATCAAGGGCCCTGCTCTGGGATATTTTGTTGTCTAGATTGCTTGGGGATTGATTGATTATTTATCTATTTATTTTACTGACAGACGTATATTGTTATGTCAGATTGCTCAGAAAGGTAATATCACACCTCTCATTAACAAGCTGAATGATTTGTTGAAACATTAATGACTGTAGCATAAATCCCACTGGGTGAGTTACAACCCAAGTTATCAAAATACTATTGGGTAAACTGTCAGTGGGTGAAGTCACACAGACCAAAACAAAAACAGACATTCCGGCACGGAACTCACATTTCACAGCAGATGAACTGGCTGTTGTATTGCTTTTAATAGAAACAAGTATGTGAGTTTAGCATGTTTCTGCAAACATATTAAAATAAACAAACAAAAAAACAAACAAAAAAACAAAACAAAACAAAAAAAACAATGAATAATAATAATAATAACTGAAAGTAATAACTGCACCTTGATTTGAGGTTGAATTAAAGCATGCTGTATTTTCGTTTTTTTTTTTATAATTATTTTATATATATATATATATATATATTTTTTTTTTTTTTTTTTTTACTTTAACTTTTACTTGTATTTAGCAGATCTTGTCATCTAAAGTATCTTTCAAGATGAAAAGTGCAGAACGTCTCATAGGACTTAATTCACATTTACGCATTGTTGAGATTGCCTTAAATGCCTTGACTTTTATTATATTGCTAATCACTGCTAATCATATAATGCTTATCATGAAAACGATGATCTAATGAATTTATCTTTTGTTCCTTTTTTTTTTTTACTGCTGTGTTTCATGTTTGGTGGTTGACATGGGAAAATAAAGCAATAAGCCACAAGAAGCCGTGGTTTACAGTGAATTTATAACAGCTAAGGGGGTTTTAGGCACTCTGTTTCGCGTCGTACCTAACAACCCCCCTTAGCTGTTATAAATTCACTGTAAACCACGGCTTCTTGGGGGGCTTATTGCTTTTATAAAACAGTTAATCCATATGCGTAGTAAGGTTTCACAGAATAAAAAAGAGCAAATAAAGTGTAATGATATTAATAAAAACAGTATTCTTCCACCAAACAATGTAGTTCCTCAGAAACAGTTGTGTTTCCAACAAAGTGGTTGCCGAGCAACACACAGAAGTAAACAAAGGTGTATGTTTGTAGTGTAATTTACAACAGCTTCGAACGCGGCTCAACCAATCAGAATCAAGGTCCGGAACTATGTTTTATAATAAATTATTTATTACTGAATAACAATTAGGGGGTACATTTTTAAAATTACTCAGCAATCAGTTTAGCTCCATCGCGTAAGCGGAATCAGATATTATTTTCATGCTATGCTCATTATCCTCATCTCCTAGAGCAAGCTGCCTGCTATGAATGTTTTGATTAGCTGAAGGGCATAAATTATTATCACACATCCTTAACCAACAGACTATTATAACCTCCAACATTAACACCATGCCCTATTTATTAATATATTTACTTCCAATTGTGCTCCAAAAATGCAGCATCCTTAATTTAATACAGCTCAATTGTAAAGTGGTCTAAGTTTAACTTAGAAAAGAGCTGTGCTGTCTTGCTTCGACTTCTTTTGACAATGAAAATGTTCATCTGGGATATATCCTATTTTTATTATTATTATTATTATTATTATAATTATTAATATATTTTTTATTAATGTACTCAAAATATCATTATGTCAAATACATTAAAGAAATAGTTCACCTAAACATAGGGTTTCTTTCAGACTAAAAAGCTGTGTTTCCAGGAAAAAAAAAAAAAAACACTGAAAAATAATCCTAAACCAGTGACAGGAATGAACTTTTCCATTAAGGAGAGATATTTACACCCTTACAATGATCTCCAGTGGCATTTTTACCTTTACAACCTTTACAAGTAAAAAAATATGTATCATCTTTCATGTAAATTACTAAATTAACATTAAAATTTTAATAAGACAGTATAAGGCTGGTACCAATCAAATGAAATCAATATCAGCATCTTTGCATTGAAGCAAATCAATATCAAATTGCATCTTTGCATTGAAGAAGTGGCACAGAGGCTTCATCCGAAGTGGCATTTAAGATATATTTACACAGACTATATTTAATGCAGCTCAGGGATGCCAACTGTGCAAAACAGTCCTTATTAACTGTATTGTGTCTAAAGTTGCATCTAACTTGAACATAACATTAACATTTTTGATTTATTATATGCCATTGTATAAAGTATAAAATAGTGACTTTAAAATGAGGACAAATGAGTGTCCACCCTGTGCGATAGGTGGACATGGTATTTCAAAACCAGACTATCTGAACTAAAACTGGACTGATGTCCCTACCTAAACATCAAAATCCTATCAACTTGTGTTTAAATCATTCAATACCTGTTGAAAATATGGAATTAAATTTTGCAGGGCCAGTCAATCTCCAAACAGGCCTAAAAAAAGCATTAAAAACTTTCAACAAAGTAGTCCATACAACTCCAATGCTGTAATTCAGGTCTTCTGGTGTCATTTCTATACTGTAGCTCATGATTTGTCAGATATTTGCTGCTAAAACCGCTCTTTGTGAAGCAGTGAAGGAGCTGTTGATGTTCTGCAGAGGCAGTGCAGGGGAGGAGCTCTCATTCAGTGGCATTATTTCCCCTTCACACATTAACAGAATCACTTGCATACCATTAAAAGCTGCAGCAATAAGTTTCGATAAATATTTCTCTCTCTCTCTCTCTCTCTCTCTGTTGCAATTTAATAGCCATTGCCAATCATTTTAAAGATGCCTTTTTTTCAACAGCAGATTGCAATTACACGGATTTATTCAGGTGTATTATGTTTGGAGATGCTATTTGCGACAAAATCATTTCGTTTTGCAAGCTATCAATAAACAGTCATTATCTGTGCCACAGATTTTAGTATCTCATTGTGTTAGAGGTATTGTTTTCATGCAGCTGTAGGCTGTCCATTTTATTCAAACTGACAAGTTATCTGCGATTACTGAGGTGAAGCACCATTTCTTAAAGTGCTTTGACAGAACCAGCAGCTATTCCTGACAGCAAGCCAGTCAACTGCAAAAGCCCTTTCCTCCCCGGGAAAGTATGTGAGGCTGAGATAGAGTGCAAACATACTCATAAATGCAGAGCTGGAGAGCCATTTTAGCCGGAGATGCCAGGCTGCAAAAAGCCCACTTCATGTAATGCAATGTCACTGAAACAGCAAAGCAGAGCCCCTCAAGCGTTCAGCTTAATCAATAAATTAAACAACACCTCCATCACCATCACACTTCTGAGTCTTCAATCAGGTTCTCTGCTTAAGGTATAACCTGGTACCTCACGAGTGGTTACACTGAATACCAAATATGTTTTGAATAGCTTTTTGAATGTTATGGAAAGAGAAGGCACTTCAACTCAAACCGGAGTGGAGACTTAATTTTTGTTTTACTGCATTAATATTTACAGAGATCCCTCACTAAGTAGACTTCTGCTCTTTCTGTGGGTAAGTGGTTAAAAGGAAAGTCGTAGCAAAGCTTGAGTGAGTTATTACAGTATGTGAACAGCTCTTTCTTTAGAATGAAGCTGACCAAGGAACTGTGAACAATAAGACCAGGAGTGTGTACTGAGAACATAAAAAGAGTCCATTTTGATTCTATGACGGATTTAAAAACAGCTCTTATGCACTTAAACAGGGACTTCATCCACATCCAAAATTCAAATCATTTTACTGGTATGTATTCATTTATATGTATGTATTCACCCTTTTTAAATTGATTTCTTACACAAGGATTTTACACGTCATCATCATCATTCTCATCCTCATTCTCATCCTCATCATCATCATGTGATTCCACTGCAGTCATGCTATTTTAGTAATCTGTATAAAGTTTTTAATTAATATTTTGAATTAGTTTTTAGTTATTTATTTGTGTGTGTGTGTGTGTGTGTGTGTGTGTGTTTGTGTTAAAAAAATATAAGTTCTTTTTTTTTGTTTATAGTTTTATTAAAGTTTTATTAATTTTTAATTCAGGTTTAGGTTTATTTTTTATTTTTTGCTACTTATCAATAGTTAGTAAGGTAGTTCAGTTTAGGTATTGGGTATGATTATAGGATCTAATACTCATGAACACTGATCACTGTTCATTTCAGTGAGAAACAAGTGCTATAGGACACTACATTCTCTGTTTCCCATTCGACCTATTCTCATGAATCTGCCTCTCCATTTGTAAAGCGCAGCACATCTTCATCTATCACTGTGATTAAAGCGCGGTAACACTATGCAAAATGGCGTCTTCTGTGACTTGAGTAGCTGTAAATCACAGGAGGCTGTAGGTCTGCCGTAGGAGAGAGGTTTTCCTCCACCACTCTATTTGCCTCCTCAGCATTTCTCTTTAACTGCACACTTCACATTCTGTGCCTCTCCTGCTTTCATAAAGCCTGTGAGGCTGTAAACGCTGTAAAGGTTATATTGGCTAAAGTCAACATGGCCCAGTGGCTTCAAAATAAATGCAGAGTCAGCAAAAAAAAATTAAAAAAACCCTAACCCAATGAAAATCCATCAGCCGCACAGCTGGACCCTTGCATTTTTATGAATAATTAATAATAGAATTTGTACTAATTAAACAAGAGAGAAGATAGTGGAGACCTGGAGGGGAAATTGTCACACACTAAATTTCACCAATGACAAAAAAGCCAGAGTAATGAGATTTCATGAGCAGAGGAGATCCTGATTCTGCTCTCACAAACCTGGCCGGCCAGCGTTTTTAGTCGTTTTTGTGGATCCATGTGAATGGGGGTCATTTTAAAAACATTATCGTCTATATCTATATGTAAAGGTATATGTATATGTAAAGCTCTTCAAAGAATAAACTTTCCCATTTTCAGTACAATCCTATCCTTCGTAGATCATTGTTTAAAGGTAAAAGCCACACCTTGTCAGTAAACCGATATGATTTGGTCATAATTATTTAAGTACATTGTACCATAATGCTCAGTTCAAGAGAGTTTCCTGAGTATTTATCAGAAGCAGCGCTGCTATGGCTTGTACGTCTGGAAAGGGATTTGAAGCCATTTTCAAGCTCTTCAAAATCCACCATTCCACTAAACGTTAAATAATGTACAGAGGAAAAAGGTTTTAGATCACTTGCAAATTGCCCACAAAATTCCTCTCAAAAGCAGAGAGCAAGAGAATCTTCAGGAAATCATCGAGAAATCATAGGACTGAGGGTCAAACATCATAGTAATCCAAACACAGCAGTAAGAAGACAAATCTAAGATCAGCAGGCTGGCACTACATCCACAGAACCGGCAGCGATCAAACGACAGCGAACAGGTGCTCAGCAGCAGAATACAGACACAAAATACCCCAAAACAGAAGAACACTCAATAAGATCTGCAACAAACAGACACACAAATAGAGTATAAAGAAGAACTGGGAACAGGTGAAACATAATAACTGAACATAATTACAAGATGAGAAGCTGAGCGGTACAGACAGGTGAGGAAACATGACAAACACGTGATAACAGAGAACAGAGATCCTTGTTATTATTATTTTTATTATGATGATGCGAAATTTCTTGCTAAATCAAAGGTATTTGTGCGTGATTATTTATTTTATGCACTTTATTACATTATATTGTATTAAAATTATGTGAAATTAATCAGTTTCTTTATAATGAAATATATTTATCAGTCAAGAACAGCCTTCAACATTATACTTGAATATATATCTTCTTTACGATGTCAATTAGAACTACAATTATGCAATTCTACAGTTACTGATCATATGACAGTTTATAGTTCAAGACACATATTAGGAACAGACTTTTGTTGTTTTAAATGGTAATCTAATAAAGGAATAAGCTCCACTAAGCTGTGGTTCACAGTGATTTTTAGGGGCTGCAACTAAACTATGGCTTCACTGGGCTTATTTCCTTTACACAATGGCTACTACACACACCAGACAAAGTTTCAAAAAATAAACACGCCGCAACAGAAGTGTAATAATTTATTAATAACAAATAATATTTCTACTGCCAGGCGATAAATCCTCAGTAGTATTTAGCAAAATGCTTGCCAAGAATCACACAGATGGAGCAAGACATGGGCTGTTTGTTCATTCTAAGAACAGACTAGTGTTCTCATGGAGACGGGTCTTACCAGGTTACCTTGAAAGAGCAAACTCAGACGGACGTGAGGACACACAATGCATCTTTATGAGAATTCAGATGTCATCTTGTGGCTCAACTGCCCGTCCCATCACACTATAAGTAGCAGGACAGCAACAATACACAAAAATAATACATAACATTGCAAATGTAAGTCATGAAAACATATACTTATATTATTTTTCATTTATTATATAGTATTTTATATCTTTTTTATGTTGCTGTGTGTATTTTGCAATATTACATTATTCAAAAAAAAAAGGAACTAATAGCGTTACTATCGTTGCTTTTTATGTAAAGTAATGCCTTACATTTCTTTTGCTTTACTTTTTCTCATCTGGGCTGGGCTTGTCTGTTTGTTTTTAAAAGAAAAAGTTATATTTTTGGCAAATGCAAAAGCCTTTTCACACCAAAAGTAAAATGAACACGCCACGTTCATACCAAGGATGATAACTAAAAAGATAACGATAAAGATATAGTTCTCAAAAACGTTCTCAATATTAAAGAATAGCAGAGCCAACACCACAACTATAACAATAAAGGCACAGAGAATATCACTGCAATCACTTTCAGAAGGGATTTTAAGGGTTTTTTTTTTTATGATGATGAAAAAGTATTGTATTGAAATCAGAATCAATCATGCTGTAATGAGCTCGAGAGGTTAAAGCGCCAGAATAGTGTGCGCTTAAATAAACAGACGATATCATTCGCTGGTGTGGACACTAATATCATTCTGTTTATAGTTATCTTTATAGTTACCGTGCTTGGTGTGAGCGGGCCTTCACACCAAGCAAGAGAAGATAATTAAAAAATAAATAAAAATAACTAACTAAACGAACACACTGGAGTTCTGTGTTATCCATTACTGTCAAACTGGCAAAGACCAGTCAAATGTATCATTCATGTTGAAGGTCAAAAAAAAGAGAGAGAAAGAGGTAAATTGGGATTAAATACATGAAATATTCTGAGTTTGCATTTCACTGTTTTTATTAATTCTGAGGAATACTGAATCTGTTTTGTGCAGGTGAGATGAATAAATACATGTTCATGTTTAGTGTAGAACTACAGTAAGATCATGCTCACACACGATGCTCTGCACTAACTCCTGATTTCTCTCAACATGGCAACACAAGCTGTCAGTCAATACACGGGAAACAAAGGAACTGGCATTACTTGTTTGAAAAATTAACTTAGATATTTGTAAACTAAAAAGTAATGCATTTGTTTACTAGTTATTTGGAGGAAAAAAAAATCTGATTATGAAACCCAAAACACTGGTTATCTGTACCTTGTCAATATTAAGTTTCTTTTAAATATGCCAGTAAAAGTTGTGCAAGAATTCTCTAGGTCTTTATCAATTAAAATTATGCCACACAAATGAGCCATTACATATTTGCAAGCTTGCTGTAGGAAGTTCAAAGCTAGATATTTAAAATTCTATACAGCTTTCCATATGTCGTCTGGCCCCAGCATGTTTTGGGACCCATTCATTTCTCTGCATCTGATGCATCTTCAATATCAAGAACACATCCTGGCACTTTCATGTGTTCTCTGTACTTGTCTACAACATTTGAGGTGCTTCAGAGGAGTGGGCGTTAAAGCTCTTTTAGCATGATGAGTAGGCCACAACTCTCTGATTGGTGGAATTTCAATGGTAGTTGCACTCTATAGGATATTTTACAATGGCTTTGAACACAGCTTCAATCATATTCAAGGACTGGAATGGTCTGTTTTATAATAGAAAATAGAATCTTTAATAGAAAGCAACAAAACATGAGACATTTTGTGAATTGGATGACTGGAGAAAAATTGCACTTTTTTGTCTTCTAAAGGACAGTACTACATGAAAAAAAAAAAAAACATTTATAAGAAACAGTAAAGAAAATAAAACCCACAGTATTGAGATTCAAGGGTGTGTAAACTTTTGAACTCATTCATTTGTGTAAATTCAGTTATTATTTTATCTTGTGGACTATGTATCTATGATACCTGGTATTTAGCATTTTTTATTTTTTTTACATCTTGCATATTCTGCAAGGGGAATGTAAACTTTGAGCAGAACTGCATTTTCCTGTTCATTACTGTGAAGCTGCTTTGAAACAATCTGTATTGTATTAAACGCTGTATAAACAGATGTGACTTGACTGGAATAAACGACCTTCATATTTGCTGCTTTGCTCTCCATTCCTCACTGGTGATGACGAGCATTTGGTGACTGGCAATGTTTCATCACAAGCACCTGGCGCCTAGCAGACTGGTGTATCGAGGGAAGGCAGCCCGCGTCAGGGGGAGACACCAGCAGCTTCCAGGGCTGATAGGTGTTACAAGAAAGATTAAACCTGCCTCTGATGTTTCAGCCGCACAAAAACAAGCTCTTCATAGCCAGATGTTGCCTCTCTCCAGTTGCGCGGGGCTTTGAAGTGAAGGAGTCTTTTAGAGATTCAAAACAAACAAGACATCAGGAGCTCAGGAATTCTGGTGCACGTCAAATGGTAACAGGCCAAACTAAAAATAGCATCCGGAGTGATGTAATAGGCTGCCTTTGTTTGTTTAGGAAGTGCAGATATAATTTTTGAATCGAAATGTTATCTTTAACTGTCCTTAATGACTTCGGACTTGACAAGGATAAATACTTAAATGCTATGCAATTTTTTGCGATATCTTCTGGAAGAGACTGTGATTATTTATGACTGAACAGAGCATTCACATCCCATGGGGCCACACGTCTCCCTGGCAGAGATATAATTTCATGATTAAGGGTAAAAGCATGTGCCATTGTTAGAGTGACTGCAGGGCTTCTGATTAATTACACTGAAATCTGTACAGCAGTGCTGTCGCTACATTTCTGTCTGTGCTCCCAGTAAACTCACTCTTACAATTCAATCAGTTTTCAGATTTTGATGGATTGTTTGGTCCTGATTCTTCCTCCCCCTCTCCAAACTGTGTTACCATTGCATGAGTTCCCTGTGGTGCTAGCTGTATTGTAGGTTTAGCTGGGTAACAGCTCATAGAATCCACTTCACTGTGATATTGAAATATTTGTCCCTGGTGGATTTGTCACCCAAACTTAAAATACATGCATGCGCTCTTGCATCTATCTGCTGCATATCCATCGCAAGTGATGCAAAGATTGTGAGCTGCTCAATGAAAGCATTTTATGTGGCGATAAGCAGCTATGAGAAATGTTCTGTACTGAAATAAGTGTGTAGTAAATTAAACATCATTATTAGTGGTTAGGATGGATAGGTTTGATACAGAGCTGGGTAGAAACATTTATGTTACTGATTGCATATGATGAAAATTGTAGTTAGGAAAGCAATTTAGGCTGCTCATTTTATGTATTTTGACTACTTTTTAAGATTTTTACTGACTACTTTTAGATTTTATTTTAAATCAAACTTGTTTTGAACTTACCATTAGACATATTGATAAAAAAAAAAAAACAAGAAAGAAATAAAATATATTCCAATTTTTATATGCATTAAACATTACATTAGTGAGTTTATAGTGAGTAAATAGGGAGTTATTAAAGTAAAAAAAAACAGATGTAAACTATACTCTGAAATGACATAATCCGAACCCCAGACCACCTTTTCTAGGTGTGTTTGCTAATGCAAACCCAAAATCAAAACCCAAAAACAATAATATCTGATGTCAAATGCTCTGCACCAATACCTGTAGTGTGAATAAGCCTTAAGGTATAACATGCTGCTTAATCAAATCTCAGTACATGTGTAAACAGTATAAAGTGTTTAACTGTATAAAGGCGAACATCATTTGGAGGTGGTCTGAAATGCATGTGACCACAGTGTGTTAATATGGAGAAGTCAATGGTCCTGGAGGTTTGCAGAAAGTACAGTGGCTGATAAGTAAACAGATAACCTCAACTTTTGGTTCCAAAAAAAATTGAGGTTATCTACGTATCTATCTATCGTTGTGTGCACACTTTCCAATCATACACTATATACTTATGCACTATCTACTCAACGATGTAGTGTATGAATTTTAAACGGTTATTTTGTCTTTCATAATTGGAGTCTGGTAAGCCCTCTCCCTCCAGTATATAATTAAAGCTGCAACAGTTGAGTGCATACATGTTTTTTTTTTTTTTTCTCAGTGTGAACACACTACTCACACTATTTATACCACAAAACAACATAAAATAGTGTACAAGTGTGCAAATTGGGATGCACCTTGTGTCAAGTTCAAATACTAGTCCACCTGTGAATCTGAGTTCATTCATAATTGCAGTCTGAGCTCCAAGTCCAAGTACCCCAACTCTATCAAACAATATAATTCTTGTTCCCAAAAATATAAAAACTGAATAAAGGTAATAAAAATAACTGCACAACTGCCCAGTAGGTGGCTATATGCACTAAAAATGTAAATTGCCAAAAAAAAATAAAAAAAAGTAACCCGTGCTTCTTCTTAGCATCCGTTTCCATTGTGACTCATGGATTCTACGACCTGTTAAGAATGTCTATGCAATTACTAATACTCCTAGTATTTTTGCCATGTAAGATATTGTAGAGATAGTAAGAATAGTATTCTAGTGTGCGGTTCAGCCACTGTGTTTTCACCGTGAACATACTCACATGAACTGAACTGAACATTAACTGAACTCACTCCCGGGTGCATTTTTGGAAGCACCAGAGACACACATAAGAAGGTGTTAATGCCAATTTGTCTTAGCTGTCCACATGTAACCGAATAACCCTAGACAGGGAACATTATAGCAGCTATAAAGACGGCCAAGGCTCATTCAGAGTAATACTTAAATTCTGCTCTTGACTCTATCCATTAGAAAAGTTATGCACCTTTAATGCAGTTGACATGAGGTGTGCCCCTGCAGCACTTGAATTAATCACACAGTGAGGGACCTGCGTTGTGCTCATATTGCATAAATCCCTGCATTAATTACAGCCTATAGGTTTTTAAGGCATCGATCAGTGGAGCTGCTCTGTCGACTTGCTAATGAAAGCATGGAGTGGGTGTTCTGAAATGGCTCCCCGAGCACCTCACACCACTAATTCATTACCAACAGCAGCCCAGCGTACCAAATATACTGCTGTCTGTATGTGCTGCAGTTAGAGGCGACACACTGAGACAGAAGGTCTTTATAGCAGCAAGAAATCTTTGAAAAGACTCTCAGCTACGAATCTGAGGGCCGAGCTCAAAGCTCGAATGCGCCTGAGAGCTGTTTGGACGTCTAATTGGATCAAAATTCTTGATCCAATTAATAAATCATTCAGCGCTTATTGAATGCAACATATCAATGCCGCCAGACAGCAAATGTCAGTGATATGTGTTGATTTAGCATGGGGAATATGGCGAACACATGCTTCTGGTGGCTCAGATGGCAATGTTTGTATTGTGTGGTGAAGCTAATCTTTCACAGATATTTGCAAACATATCTGCTAGGCCTTGTGATGTCTTTGATGTAATGCAGGGAGTAACTCTGTGAGCTCCAAAATCCTCAAAAGTGAGTAGTGCAAAACCATGATAATCCAGTAACACAGGGCTTTGAAAAGCAAAACACACGGATAAATAGCTGTCACCTGATTTGGGGTTTCCCAACCCCGACCAGGGATTTTCAAAACTCTGGCCAATTAAGTATTTTATTTTTATAAATATATATATATATATATTTTTCATCGGAATGGTACAAAACTTGGTAAAGGTAAACACACACTGGCATAGGGAATGGATGTGAAACAAATTTCATCTAGTGGAAACATTTGGTACTGCGCCCAAAACAAAATCTTGCTTGAATGCTCATTCAACGACAAATTTGAAACCCAACTTGCTTAGTTTTCTGTCTTTGCTTTTCATGCAACTTAACAGTAAAATACATTTTGAAAAATATAAACTTCATATAAAAATTTTTCACATAATTTATTTTGTTTTAATTTTATTTTTTTAGTTTTGCTTCTTTAATTCAATAATCTGCTAAGTGTCTTCTTTAAAAGAGACTAAACTTAAACTGACAAATATCTTGAATGCACAGACTTAAGTTGGTAATTCCATTTTCAGGTCTGTTCTCAAAAAGTGACAGGTAGAAAAAAATAGATCATCAACTAATCCCTAAATATATTTTAGTACACACTCAGAAAAAAAAAAAAAGTTCAAAAACTGTCTCTGTAGCTGTTTTAAAAGGTACACAATTGTACCGCATTTACCCCTAAAGTGTGCATTTAAGTAGGGTGCAAGTAAGGCAAATATTAGTACTTTAATAGTAAATATTTGTACATACTTTCAAAAAGGTACTGCCTCAATGACAGCTTTTGTACTTCCCCCCCAGTTAAAATAGTAAATAAAAAAGCATTATCAGACTAAAATATAGTACATACATTTATATATATATATATATATAAATATATATATATATATATATATATATATATTAATTACAAAAAAAAAAAATATATATATATATATATATATATATATATATATATATATATATATATATATATATATATATATATATATAATTTTTTATAATACAATTTATATATATATATATATATATATATATATATATATATATATATATATATAATTGTATTTATTTTTTTATCAAGTTTATCTTTGTACACATACGCCAGGAAGGAAAGTACCGGGTAATTGTGTTGCCGTTTAGTCAGCATCTCATGTCATTTCTTTTTAAAGTGCTGTCAGGTTCAAGACAGTTTAGCTTTGAAAAATGTGTCTCATTTTGCTCTACCGAGTAGTACTCCGGCCAGCTTTATTAAATGCAAAGATGTGTCCTGTGTGAATAGTCTCTTAATTAAACAGCCTTGGCTAAATACTGGGCTCTAGCTTTTTATGTGAAAATTCTTAAAGTGCATATTGCAGGTTAAAAAAAAAATTCAAATTAATATATAACCTTGTATGAAAATACCATATGAACCGTTAATGCAGGATTGGTTAAAGCAGCACCAGTACCTACCAAATCAGTGAACATAATTATTTAAATAATGAGACACAACAAGATGTGTATAGGTTGTTGTAAAGCGCCGCATGTAAAATCGTTACTATATGAGAAGGCATAGCTGGTAGGTTAACCTCAGTTTGCTAATATTATAACCATCAAGTCTAGTTACAGCTTAGTGAGATTGTTTGCACATCTAATTGGTATTTTTTTGTCATGTGGTGTGTTTACAAGGCTTTGAGAGACATTGCAAGTGATGAGGGAGTGTGAAGAAGATCTGAAGCAGTGAAGGCCAGCTGTTATTAACCACCTCTACTGGACTGCAGCTTCCGCTCCTAATGGAGATGCAGATGTGATGGAGGCCATGTGGAAAAGCAGGGTCAGCAGTGAATATGATCTAAACTTGTGCTTGCTTCTCCCAGCATGCATCAGACCTCATGGAGTCTCTGAGAGAGGAATACTGCAGGTCACCACAGGCTCCAGGAGAACACAGCACTGTCTTGTCCTCCACTACACCTGCTCCTCTTTCCAGATCCCTCCAGAGGATCAGCAAGATGAGGCTGTTGTTGTGTATCTAGCACAGCATTTACGATTTAACACGTTAACAACACATTAGTGTGATACCCAGACTGAAAGATTATTAATGGTATATTTTTCTTTCGGTAGTATGTTTGGTACATCTACATATATATATATATATATATATATATATATATAAACAGTTGCAATGTTGTTTTTTGAGTTATGTATTAACAGTGCTAGGAAATAATATTTGTTGATTTAGTGCTGTATGAATAAAACTGAATTGAATTAACCATAAATGTAGATCTGCTTGATATTTATCTGATGTAAACTTGGTAAACAAGTTTTTATGCAGTAAGACAATTTGTGATTGTGATTATTTTTTATTGATTGTCACCAAAGTGGGGCCATACAAAACCTTTTTAAAGTCCTCCTTCCTCTGGAAACGGTCTAATAATGGCTGACACAACGCATGCAGGCAAGGCCTTCCTGATGTGCCTGCTCAGAATGCCATAGGCCCAGCGGACAACTTGCCGGAATGCTGTCAAAATGTCTTGTACCAATGGCATCAAAAAGTGTGCCTTACACGTAGTTGTGACCTAAATATTTTAATTTAAATTAAAAATAAATTTTTATTCAGATGTTTTTATTATTCAAATCTTTAATTTACTATGTATTTATACATAAAAGTATTTAGCTCAGAATAATAAATGATCTCTGCCCTAAACATACATGTGTCTGCTGGCCTGGAGAGGTCCATGCTCCTGTCTGAGGTGCACATAGCAAGTGTGAGGGCCACATTCTCCACTGTATGTATGTAAATCTGTGAGGTTGTGTGTTTGCTTTGATGTTTGAATGGCCTCACATTTCCCACACATAATGAAACAAAAACGTGTTTATCTCTCTCTCTCTCCTGTGGTGGTGAAAAACCGCTATGTCACGTAACGTTAGAGTCAGATATTACGAGTGACACGCCTGATCAACGCTTATTATTTCTGTTACTGGTAAGTATCAATACTCATAGACGACCGGTACAAGCTTTGCTATTGCCTGATTACATTTGGTTAGTTAACACTGGTCTCTCACCAAGACACCTGCCTTGTTCTCCTCACACAACTCAATCTGTCTCCTCTGACTGTTGTTCTGTCTAATCCTGGCCTGTCCCTGCTCTCTCGCATAGCAGGCTCATAATTGTATCTGTGGTCCGTCATAAGTGCAAATAAACACTTAAAATTTCCTCAGCGTCCGAACTGTCATTGTGATTCATTGTTTTCCTATGGACACACTCTCTCTTGTTGCATCACTTCTGGTTTTCAGATGCGGAAGTAAAATTTTCTTTTTTTAATAAAGGACTCCAGAAGCCTTAATAGTGTATTTTAAAGTATAGTTTAAAGAAAATCTAGTTCCTACATTATTTTTCTATACATCGACTCACTGGGGTCTCTAACCTGGAATATGCACTTTAATGTTTAGCAAAATGATTGTGGTCAAAATAAATGCATGAAGAAGAAACATTTTTTTTTTTTTTTTTTTTTGGTTAAGGACTTAAGTTTCATTACCTCTAGCATTTTGACTTCAGCATCTCATTTGAATTATTATGACTGGTCAAAAACAAGTCCCCGGAGAAAAAGACCAATGATATATCAAATCACTGATGCATGGAAACAGTTTTGCAGCACACATACAGTACATACATACTTACTGTACACACTTATTTATTCATGCAGCAGCTGTTTATATGCCACTCACAGTCCAACATAATCAGGCTCTATATACACTTATATAACAATTTTCTTTCTGGACAGACTCCTTTCTATGCAAACGAGGTGCATTATATAACGCAGCAGATTCACAGAGGTCAGCGCAATTTGACTAGCTTGTATTTGGTGATATATTGAAGGATGCTTATGTACATTGTACAGTGATTGTCGCAACAGTAACTGTAGCTTTTTTTCCCTGTGCAAACTGCAATCAACAATTTTGTAGGCATGTTTGCAGGCACCAATACCTGATTAGCATAATTCCTTTGGCGAATCATGTGCAAATAGACAGCGGTATCATGGCGCAATTCATTTGAACCCTAACTATTGCATAAATAGCAGGCATGCACAATTCGACACACACAGTACACAATACACATTCAGTGTAGCCCATGGGGTGCAGATATTGAAAAGAAGATTCATCTCAATCACTTTGATAAAGCTCGCATCACCCATAAAAATTCAAATAAACTCCATTTGTGTGTCTGCCCACCACTGTCACACAATCGCTCCCAGCTGCGGTGCTGGATTTAGACTGAGTGCTTTGAAGGGACAAAGATGAGATGAATACAGAGCTCTACCTGAACCACTGTGCTCAGTGCTATTGTTGCAGGCACAATTAGATTAAGAGAAGCCACGGGAGGCGCTGTTGAATTCATAGGCTAATGGTTTTGTGTAGCGCCACTCTCTATACACTGTAGTCATCTATCACATATAGCAGAGGTCTCTGGATGTACACAGGTCCCGGACGAGACCAGTCTTTCAACCTATCGACCTGCAATTCATCTCAAAAAGCAGGCATGTTTAATATATGTGACACATAATTACATTCACAGCTGATTGCCAATTAATCTCTGCCCCTAGTGAACCCCCAGGCTTAACACAAGAGCCATTTCACCGATGAAAATCACTCGCAATTATTTGTATCTTGACCACAGAAGAAATGATATCCTTCTTGTGCATTTCTTGGAGTGTTTCAACTACATTATCTGTCTCTAAATATAGCTTTTTCTGAGATTTTCTGGCAAATTGCATTGTGGTACAGAGTAAATTGTAACGTTGTTTTTAAGAATTTAGAGATGTGAGTCTCAGCTATGTTATTCTCATTGTAAACTTACAGAAAGCTCAGAAAACTGTGCAATTAGGTAACTGTAAATGACTGAAACCTCTTATGCATTGTACAAGTATGTGGTATCCTCCTAACCTCCAGAATATGGAAATTTTGATATAAAACTTGGTATCTTGGATGACCATCTGTCTTGTTTTAGGTCAGAATGTCCAATGTAAATAAATGAATAAATAGGCTATGTGCATATTAAGTGATGTGCATTTTAGAAACAATATTGTCAATATTGTCGACTTTTGATCTATAAAAAAAGGTTTCAAACAAAGCCACAGCCAACATTTTTGATCTCCAATTAACACAGTGCTTAGTTTCTAAATGATTACACTAAAATGAATCAGCTCAGTCAATGATTCACTGACTCATCAATAAAGAGAGAATAAAAAGGAATCAATAATATAAAAATCTGTTTTAGCAGTTTTAGTTTGATATTTACAGCATTGATTCATTCATATCATGTTAACAACATCATACTGTATTTCTAAATTCAGTATTATTTAGTATTATTAATGTAATTGCAGGGTAAATGCATGCATGCCACCTCTGAGTTGCATTAAGCGATCTGTGTAAATGCATCTAATGCCACATCAGGTGCAGCTTCTGCCACATCCGCAGTGCAAAGGTTTATTTTGGTGATACTGGTGTTATTTGATTAGTAACAGTGTTATATTATTCTGATTAATTTTATTTATTGAAGAAATTAGGCAAAAAAAAAAAAAAAATTAAAAATTCTGATAAAAATTTAAGGGGGCATTAAAAAATCACTGGTTAAATGTTTGGGATAACTTTTCTGTTTTCATCCTGGAATCCTGCAAATTGCCCTCATTTTTGGTGTCATAGAAATGACCTCCATAATGGATTTTAACATTAGTTAATGCATTAGGTATTAGGTACTTCTAATTACAGTTTTTCTATACTAATATTCTATAGCATATTATACTATACTATTGTTCATTGTTAATTCATGTTCATTCATACATTAACTGATGTTCTTTATGTAGAATATTCAATTTATTATACAATGTATTAAAATAGAAATGAAATATTTTAAAGTTTTGCTATGTCTTTAATCAAATAAATACAGCCCTGGTGAGCAAAAGAGACTTCTTTCAAAACCACCTAATTTATTAATTATTATAATTATTTCACACTCTTGACCAGTTGGGTATATGTCTAAAAAATACCATAGTGTTTTAACGTCAGATGAACTGAACTGTCAGACAGTCTTGTAGTGCCAAGGCACCTCAGTGTCACATAAGATAAGTCACTTAAGATGACTTTACATTGTCCATGAGAAGCTAGTTTATGATGTTCACTTTAATGAAGAGACTCCTCTCATTTTGATGACACTGAGCTACGCCAACAGCATGCTCATTACACCACACACATGTAATAACACTCACTAGGTTTTTATTAGGCAAAGCACGCCCGGTACAAACATTTCTAAAGCAGATTACATGGGGAGCATTTCAAATATGCGTTCCCCAATGCATTCGGATAAAGAGAATACGAAAGCATTCATTTGAAGGAGTCTTTCTTTTTATTGCCCCCAGTGGAATATATGCCACCACAATGATATCACCTCTAATGATGGTCCAGTCAGGGTGGTTCTGCTGCCTCCTGCAGCTGTGTAATAGCTTAAAATGTAGTAGCTGACTATTCAACAATATGCACCATAAAAATACATTTTCAAGTCCTCCTAGCACAAGTTCCTCATGTGAAACAAGTTAAAGAGATAGTTCAACCAAAATTGAGAGCTGTGTCTTTATTTATTCACCCTCAAGCTGCTGGTACCCATTGACTTCCATAGCATTTTTTAATTACTATGAAAATCAATGGCTACCGTCAACTTTTTGGTTACCAACATTCTTCAAAATATCTTCTTTTGCGTTCAGCACAAGAAAGAAACTCATACAGGTTTTGAACGACATGAGGATGAGTAAATAATGACAGGATTCTCATTTTTGGGTGAGCTATCCCTTTAAATGTGAGTGTTCAAATGACTTAACTTAAGTGTGATCAACATGCAAAGTGTACAATTTTAGCAAAAGATTTCGGAACATGTTTAAGAATCTTCTGGACTCATTAAATCCAGTGAGTTTCACTTAACACTTAATTAGTACTATGTTAATTAGTGGTTAATTACTCTGTAAATAATTAGTGATGTAAGATGGTGGTGTTGTGAGAGTTAGTTCCACACTGTGTGATTTCATCTTAATGACCTCAGTCCCCCTCCTCATTATTCACAGCTCTGGGCAATGCAATATCCCTCGTCTCACAAGCTTAAACACTGTCCTGATACACTTTCATCATTACTATTCATCTGAGCAGAACCTGCAGTTTAATCAAACTTATGATGCTTTTATTCCTGAAGTTTCTGATACGAGTTCACATGCTTTAGTGTATTGCTGTGTAGATGAGGCAGTGAGAGAATCCAGAAGAATTGTCACTGGAATGAGGTAAACAGTCATTTAAATACATGTCTGTTCTTGAGATGTGATTGGCTGGAACACATGAACATGCTGCTCTATGGACTTTTGCTTGGACCTCAGATTCCTTCATATTGCGTGCAGCAGCTCTGGAAGTAAAAGTCCCATTCAGTTTTTTTTTTTTTTTTAAACCTTTTACAGTGAATACTGAAGAGTAATATTGCGTTTAGGTTTTTTTTTAGCAAGATCCCATTCATTATTTTTTTTTTTTTTTACTTTTTACCATGGAACTGAAGAGAGATTGACCAATCAGAGAAGTCACTGTTACCATGGAAATGAGAGCTGCAGCATTAGAGCTGAGCAGAGACCAGCCACTCCCATGAAGTAAAGCGAATGACAGAATCCAGTCAGACACCTCATCTGCACATATGTGACTGTTGTGCAATAAACTAATGTAAAAATAATGACTTATAATCAATAGCTTATTGAACTGCAGTTTTTGATTCGATTACATCACTCACAGGGCTTCATCACAGTAATTACAGTTTTCTTTTACAATCACTCTAGCACTAATATCAGAACTTTGATGTGCAATTTGATGTGATCAAAATTCATATTTAGCAAAAGTCTTCAGATTTTTTACAGTTGCTTGGATATGATACACATAAACCTAAGATCGAAATCGAAACAACAGCTCAAAATGGTCAGTAACTGTTGCATTGCTCTTAATGGAAATTGATCAACGATATTCCATATTTAGATCATGAGAGTTTCAGGATAGCAAGATCCATTGACACCAATTACTGTGGAACAGAAAATAAATGGATTTTATTATTAATATATGTGATATTTCTTTTTCAGGCACTGTTTCTATGGTCCTAAATAACGCTTCTCCTGACCATATTTTCAGATCTGACATTTCTGTATGTATTCAGGCCCGGCTAATGAGACTGTCTAGCCAAATCCACAAGACCGTGTTGATGAAAATATAGAAGTACAGTTATCAAGGGTCTTATCATAGAAAAATAAAAAAATAAAATTTCTTCACAGTAAGGAATACAGCTAAAGTTTCAATGAATTACAGGTTTTTGTAGCTAATTATGTTTGCTTTTATTCAAATAAACCTATGTTGTGATTGGTAACACTTTATTTTAGACAGTATCTTTGTTACACATGTTAATTATTATACTAATAACCGCACATTACACACAGTTTGCATAGTTACATGTAAACCAAACCCTAATCCTAATATCAGAAATGTTGTGAATTCATATTTCCCAGTACTTTGATGTAAAATTACACTAACACAGACAATGTAAAAAAGGTAAACTTGTGATTTGATTGTATTTCATTAATACTTAATGAAACCCAACATGTATGTGTCCCCACAAGGATAGTAAAACCAGAAATGAATGAATAAATAAAAAAATGAATAAAATAAAAAATAGTAAATGATGTTTATCTGAAAGTGTAAGAATGCAAGCAGGTTTTCTGTAAGGGGTAGGTTTAGGGTTAGGGGATAGAAAATATTGTTTGGTCAGTATAATAGTAATTGAAGTCTATGGAAAGTTTCCACAATTCACAGAAACAAACTTGTGTGTGTGTGTGTTTGATCGAAAGGAATGTTCTTGGGATTTCAAGATCAATGAGTGAGTTTAAACAATTATTCTGCAAGTTCAAGGTTTCTTTAAAGACATGAATGCAGGATTGAGTGTTGTGAACACTGGACAGCCTGTGTGAGTTTTGAAAGATTACATCAAGAATCTGAAATTAGTGGCAAAGTGGTTATAAAAAATAAAAAACCTGTTCCTAAAAGACTTTGTAACATTGTTTGTTTATTTGTAATTTTCAGACACTTAATTAATTAATTAATTAATTTTTAATCCATAGAGAGAAAATGAATGGGAATGATACTTGTGAAGTTGTGGGCACTCACTCTGTTTCACTTGCACTTGCACATCAGCAGTGTTGCCAGAATGCTAATCATATTAATAGAATGATTTCCTTCTATTAATCATTGTGAAACATGTGCATTGCTCAGATAAATATATTATCAGTAGTTGTTTCTGATAGGTGAAGCAGCCCTCCTGATACTACTGTACAGCTAACCTTGACTGACATGTGTGTGTGTGTGTGTGTGTGTGTGTGTGTGTCAGCCTGTGGATTTGATTCAGTTTTCTAGGTGGGCATGTAGGTCACATTCTGAGTTATTTTTGACTATAATCAGCCGTGTATGTTTGGTGTGAAGTGATGGTCTAATAGCAAGCAATCTACACTCCAGCTCTCCCTGAAATCTCAACAAGTATAAAATTGTTTTGTTAACAATTGGAAAATCTGATCACTCTGAAGTAATGTGTCCTACTCTGCGTTGCCTCATTGCTATTCTATCTTTATTACTGATTTTTCTTCAATAAATAATTAAAAATAATTAAAAACATAAAAAACTTATTCAAATATTTATATGAAAGATGGCATACAAAATTATCACACATTATTATTATTATTATCATTATTATTATTCGCTAAAGAAATTATACAAGTGAATAATTATTTATTAAAAAATTAAAGAGGATACAATGCAGCTAGAGAAAACAAGCATTTATGTAATCAGCATTTTTCTTAAAAACCCATAAGTAAACTGACAGAGTAAGAAAGTAAACATAAATGTTCTTTAGAAATAATCAAAGACTGGAAAAGGACACTGCATGTTTATAAGCAGGGTAATGTGCAAAAGTTTGGACTTCTTCAAATTGTCATTATCAGTCACTCTTATTTCATTATGTAATTCACTGACATTTCAAAACACTTTACGCTGACCTTTGGTGATCCCAATCCGGATGTGTCTGATTCTTTTCAGCTTTAAAAGCTTTTCTATGTGGGTTGTAAAGACACAAATAGGTGCTCTCATTTTCCCAGCTAATGTCAGCTCTCGCACATAATGTGAGTCATGCTTCAAAGTTGTAATTTAAAGCTGCAATGTAGCTAGCAGTCTTTAAGGTTTAAGACATGAAACATTGATTGTTCTCTGCGGGAACCGGCTGGCATGGATTTTTTAATCTTATTTTCCAAGAAGTTTCTCTTCTCAAATTAAGCGAAGATTCTAACACTCTAAATGTCTCAAGCCATAAAAAGTCCAAATAGTCCAATAAACAGTACTAATTGTATCAGTGAATGTTGCTTTTTAACACATGATTTATGAATATTTGAAAAGCACACAAATCATATGTGACCCTGGACCAGTCTTAAGTCGCTGCAATAGCCAAAAAAACATTGTATGGGTCAAAATTATCGATTTTTTCTTTTATGCCAAAAATCATTAGGATATTAAGTAAAGGTCATGTTCCATGAAGATATTTTGTAAATTTCCTACCGTAAATATATCGCAACTTAATTTTTGATTAGTAATATGCATTGTTTTAAACTTCATTTTGACAATTTTAAAGGTGATTTTCTCAGTATTTTGATTTTTTTTGCACCCTCAGATTCCAGATTTTCAAATAGTTGTATCTCAGCCAAATATTGTCCTATCATAACAAACCAAACAATCAATGGAAAGCTTATTTATTCATAAAAATGAATTCGAAAAATTGACACTTAAGACTGGTTTTGTGGTCCAGGGTCACATATGGACAATCCATCAATTGAGAAAATAGATCATAAGTAAACTATATTATCCTAAGTTCTAATTTGTTAAATGTGACTAGAAGGCATGAAAATATAAAGATAATATAAAATTATTATACACATAGCCTAAAACTGACATTTTGACACAGCTGCCAATGGGCAGTGAATTGAGAAATATTTAATGGCCATAAACATGTTTTACTGGCCATGAAACTGTATATGTATTATATTAAAAACACACTGAACAAATTGGGGAACACACAACTAATTGTATAATTAGTATAACAAATCTTATTATTATTATATAACAACAGTACAATTACAATACTAATTTCATGTTGTTGTTGGTGGGTTTTTATTTTTTCTTCTTTGCTTTCAAACATCAAACCAAAGACCTTGATGGAAAACCCCAGATAAACTTGTTTTGAAATGCTTCTTTTGGTTGACAACATATTTATAAGATATTTTGTGCATGTTGTTATATATCAAATGCACATGATCAGCGACTCAAATTCACAGCATTTGCAGAGACACAGATCACATCAGATTAAATATTTATGTAATTACAGCGTAGTCTATGATTTGATAATTGTGCACAGCCATATAGTGTTCCCAGGCATGGTCAGAATTCATTAAAAAGTTACTGGATGTCTGGTGAGTAACACTGTTTCATGTGCACACAAGTTTTACTCACATTTGGCGCTTGGCGAGTATTTTATGTCTTGGTTTTGTAAATAAAACTGATTTGACTTTACTTGAAGGTAACAAGACAGTATGCCGAATAGGGCTCATTACAACCGAACATATAAGCATATTTTCACACTTTTCATGTAGTAAAGAAAACATCCCAGAGCACTGGCCCAATATGGACTGTAAACACTGACAGATGTCACTGACAGATGGCAGCCAGATTCACACATGTGGCTCTTAAAGTCAGAGTTCACCCAAAATCATAATTTATTCACCATCGTGTTGTACCTGAACCACTTTTATTCATCTACAACACACACAAGAAGAATGCTCTTCTTGTCCATGCAGCTACAGTGAATGGGGACTTAAAACTAGTCAATCTGTGCACTACAGTCATAAGCACCTTTGTGGTAGACAATTTAAAAGATGAAAAAGAAGTATTATGGATAATCAATATATTTTGAATAACTTATTGGCCTTGTGTGAATAATAATGTAATCACATAATCAATAAAAACATAACTGTAGTCTGGTTATGAGCATTTCAAAAAGTAATATAATTCAATTACAAGTAATTTTTGGAATCAGATTATGTAATCCCACACAGGTACTACCCAGTACTAATGACATTCATCATACTTTGTGAGAGAGTATCAATAGCCAATACTTAATCCTTTCACAAAACCAGTCTGGATGATTTGTTCACATATCAGGATTTTAACTTATTGACTCAATAATGCAGTCACAGGTTAAATTTCAATCTGTTTTCACTAACAGCTATCAGAAGAACATGCACTTGGGTCTTAAGGAGTTTTTCATGATATTTAAAGGGTCTTTATGCATAATTTGTGCTACTGCTTATGATGACTCCTCATAAAATTGTATGGAAACCATCTGTAATGCATATTTCTCTTGTGTTTCACACAGGTCATTTGGACTGGAATATCATGAGAGAGATGCAATAAGACAACAAACAGCATGCAAATCAGCAAAAGAATGGAAATGCATGCAGGCGGTTAGCGTGAGCTCCCATACGTCATTATGCATGCGTTATGCAATATTATGCAATGCTTTCCCCAGTGGTCCAGGAAATTTTGTGCATCCCAATGCAAACACAATATGGCGGCGCTGGAAAAGGTTGGTGCAATCAATCACGCCAGTCCTGGAGTCAGCCTCACCGCACGCCACACACATCTGATTTTCCGTCTTCAAGATGGAGGCGCTCCAGAAATCTTGAGTATTTATGAGCAGATGTCTAGTTTAGATGGCGACTGAATGTTATTAACGCTCGTGCTTCATCTTATTCACGCAAACCTATCAATCATTTTCATGCTGCCTCTAGTATGAGCTCCACGTATACCTGAGATGCATGGTGCTCACGTACCTAGTGTCTGTTTTAGTGTTGTAATTTGCTTAATGTCATTACTCTAATTGGTGTACTCAGCGAAATGAAGGGCCAGCAAGAAAAGGTGCTCGTGTGCTCTGAGCTGAGCGTATGCCCGCTGGAATACATGAACTTTATCAGCACTTCCTTTTTTACACCCAGAGCTCACAGTGAAACGGGTTTCACACACAAGAAAGTATTTTTTAACATGTATCTGCTGAACAGATCCAAAGCAGAAAACACAGAAATGTTGTTTTATCAACTATTTTTTTCTCATGGGTATTCTTATGTATTTTACATCTCCCGCTCATATATTTACTCACATTTGCACAAACAATAAAACATACAATGCTGAGGTTTAACAGCATCTAAAATGAAAATGAACAACTTACACGTTTAGACATCCTTATTTATTAATAATCATTAGCAATTTTTCAATGGCTGATGTTTAAATGCAGCTTCATTTGAAACGAGGACATTTCTGTTCTTTGAGACTTGTTTCTAAGAAATACTTAATGTTAAAAAAGAATATACGGTAACACTTTATAATATCTGCATGCTACGAATCATTAAGCGTTAGTAAATTCAGTAAATTCATTTATAAAGCATTATCCCAACATTAATAGACAGTAGTAAGCAATTTATAAATGCAGCTAAGCGCTTTGTTCCTGATTTAAAAAACATATCTATAATGTTTTTAATAATTGTATTTTCATAATTTATTTATAATCAATTTCTCATTTCTAAATTAAGTATTATATTATTAACTAACCAGATATTTAGGAGTTGTCAGTGGTTCATAAGATCATTTAGAAAGTATAACTAAATGATTAATAAACTATTTAAATGTACATTTATACATATTATTTAGACATATAGTAATGGATCCTGTATTACTCTTTATTAGCACATATTATTACTGTAATTCAGTATTAATTCAGATAGTTATTTCTGTTTCTTCTAAACAGAAAAGGAAACAAACAACAGTGATACAGAACATAGAATTATTTATTTCAAGATGCAAAAATCAAAACTGTACAACTGTGCACCTGATGTAAAATGACAAACAAACCTCTGCAATGTCATAGAAATATTAAGAGCAGTAACATGAATCTAAGCCTCAGCGATCTGATATAATTCTTTTTTTTTAATTTGTTGAATATATTTGTTTATATATTTAATATATATTTATTTTAGCTAATTGTGAGTCTTCAGTTTGAAATGCAGAATTTATTTGAAATTTTACACACTTGGCACTTCTTTGTGACTCACTGTTTGTTTTTTACTCCTCTGAAAGTAAACAAGAAAACCTTACTACACCAAAATATTTTGCTCATTTTCTTTATTTTGTTGGTTTTTGTTAGTTTTGTTGCTTATTTTATTGACATACTGTATATTCATTTTGTTGCTTATTGTTTATGTTTACATTCTTGTTTTTTTTAGTTCCTTTTTTATTTTATATGATATTTGTAAAAGCTTTACGAGGTATAAATAGTTTTCACTTTAGATGAGCTCACAAAAACAGTTAAGCAAGGATACTTGCTAATAAAGCATTTACAGTTGCATTTATAAACTGCTTACTACTGTCTAATGCTTTATAAATGATGAATTTACTATTTACTAATGCTTAACTAATGATTCATAGTGTGCAGTTATTATAAAGTGTAACTGAATAAACTTTAAAATAACATTCTGAATAACATCGCTGTAATCATTTAACCATGACTATGTAATGTTTATTTTGTTTGCCGTTGGACACAAAATTCATTTTCTTAGTGTGCTGTCACTCAAAAAGTGACCATTAAAAAAAAAAGGGAAATAAAATGCAATTCATTTATTGGTGCACTGTAATTCAAGTCTTCAAAATCCATATGGATTTTTTTTTTTTTTTTTGAGGAACAGTCCCAAATTCAAGCCTTTATCAATCTCCACCCTCCGTAATCATCAAATCTCACTTGTTGATGTCGACAAAATAGATTTAATTCAAAAACAATATTCTCTACAAACCTGATTCTATTTCATACTTCTGCTTCTCACGTAAATTTATGCGAATAGAAACGAAACATGAGATTTTTAATGAGAATAAGATATTTTAATGAGATTAAGAGATTTCGTAACACTTTATTTTACGTCACATTTAATACCTATAATTGCAGAAAATTATACATAATTACATTTAACTAAACTGAACCCTATTCCTAAGTGTAACCTCATAGTAAGTACATATAGTTAATTAATATTAGTCACTACTTAACTGTATAATTACACTGTAACAAGGACACTTTAAAATAAAGTTTAGTCTATATTTTTTATGATTTTTGCTTATATATATATATATATATATATATATATATATATATATATATATATATTATATATATATAAGAATAAAAGAGAATAAGAATAATAATAAAAAAAAATATATATATTTTTTATTTTATCAAAACATTTGTTTATATATATATATATATACAGTATATATATATATATATATATATATATATATATATATATATATATATATATATATATATATATATATATATATATATAAAAACAAATGTTTTGAAAGAATAAAAAAATACTTTTGATAGTTACACATTTCAGGGATTTCTTTCTTTCTTTTTCTTGTCCTTGTGCAAATGTGCCTTGAAAATGTTTTTGTAGCTGTTACTGAAGTGCCAAAGTCTTACATGGACAGAGAGTAGACAAAGAAGAAATGAACATTGCTCTGAGCAAGAAAAAAAAAAAGAAAAAGAAAAAAAAAAACAGAGAGAGAAATCCATTAAATTCTGTTGAAATATTGAGTGAATATATCTATAGGTTGTTTTTTCCCCCCTGCACATCTTTTTTTTTTTTTCAGTTTTTATTTTATAAAAACCTTATGAAAGATTGAACTAGTATTGGATTGTGTCTCAGTAAAAGGCATGGTGAGATTGAAACGCCCCGTTGTCCCTTTCAACATTTATGTGTCTTTTCCAGGTTCACTTATGGGATTTAAAAATAAAATAAAATAAAATAAAATAAAATAAAATAAAATAGACCATAATCTAATCAATGCAATAAAAATTTAAACATTAATAATATTAAATAATACATGTAATTCATGCACATTTTTTGTACTTTATTATTATTATTATTATTATTATTATTATTATTATTATTATTATTATTTTTTTATTTTATTTTATTTTTTTTTATTTTTTTGGCAAAAAGAAATGTCAAATAAGTGTGCACATCTAAAACCCAAAATGGCTCAGGTGTAGAACAAAAATAATAATAATACTAAAAACAAAAAAACAAGGAAGATGAATGTCTGCACACTGAAATTAAAGCTCCATTTACAATTAACAATGTTTCAAGCTGTAGGTTTTTCGTCAGGCTCCAGGAACAATTTGTTCAGCGCACTGGAGCACAAGTTGTTCAGCCTGATCTCCAATAATTCTGCACTTCACTGGGTACTGAGCTCGGTCAAAAACACTTCTTTACTTCAGCCACATTCTATAAATACTTTTTAAGACTCTTTGTGAGCTTCAATTTCTGTGTGCAGAAATCCACTTTCTTTGTCTGAACTTTTGGACCCTACTTTACATGCATCATGATTAACACTCAACATTAAATGGCTTTATTCGCTTCAATTGTCTTACAGATTGAAGACACACCCTGAAATCCCCCCCCCCCCCCCACACACACACGGCTGGCTGTGGCAGTGAATCATGCAAATGTCTCAAGCCGAGATTGACAGTGATTGAAATGGGCTCATGCAGCGTTAATTAATTGTCTAATCAGCATTATAGCTCTCGCTGTTATTTTTACACATCTTCAAGCAATGAAATTTGCAATCCATTTCCTTCAAAAAATGCTGTGTTTTCGCACAAGTATCTGCCCTTCTGCATTCGAGTGCACACTTGGCTCTAATAAGGTGTCTGTGACGTAGAGCAGACCTATTTACAGAATTACTGAAACAGTCTTCAGAAAGAAATGCTTGCATATTTAAAATAAGTCCAAATAAAAACAAATTCAATCAACCACCACTAAAAAATATATATAAAATATATATAAATAAATAAATAATAAAAAATAGAAAAATGGAGTATGCAAGCATGTGCACTGCAACTCAAAAGGGCACAAAACCGATATTCCACTCCTCTAGTACCTGTCTAGCCTCGACGTGCCCCTGGCATTCTGTTTGCGGTTGAGAAATGACTACTCACAGGTTTCCAAAGAACAGAGCTCAGTCAGAGTCAACATCATGTTTAATTTGACAGGAACAAAACTGTGGCTTTGAGGGATGAAGTACAGTTCATTTAATATGTTGCAGTGCATTCACTTAACAGAACACTGAAAACACATGTTTCCACAGATCTCCAGTGGACTAAAACATGAGTTGTGAAAATTAGACATGACATAAGACAGAACAGCATATCAGAGAGACCTAATTTTCCTCTGTGTCGAATAAAAATGGTATCTGCTGTAAGTGAGGTCTGCACTCTAAGAGTCCGTATTACAGTAGTTTCTCATCTGGAGGACTCTTAAGTGCTTCAGCGCAATGTTAACCTGAGGACACGCTCCCCATCACCACCTCATTCCTCAGCTGCCTTCTCTAAAATGGAAAGTTACTGTCTAGAAGAGTGGACTGAATCTAAGGAGAGTATTTTACGACTGCACAGATTGCAAGTTAATCACTTCAGCGTTATTAAGCAAAAACTGCATATGACCAATAATCTGAGATCAATAGTCTTAAACTCTGTGTTTTCACCGTTATACGGTAGGAGGCGCTATTATGAATCTTCTGATAGACTACTGAATCTCCAGATCAAAACACAGTAAAGAAGTAGAAACAAACAATCACATACACTGAAGAAAAAAAAAAAGAATAATTTAATTTACTTTTTTTTTTAAGGTAAGTTGTTGCAATCATTTTATTTTAGCAACATTTAAATAAACTAATTTAGTTGACTATCAACATTTATTTTTAACCACTTACCTTAAAAAATAGTATAATATATATATATATATATATATATTTTTTTTTTCAGTTTATTTAAGCAGATGCATATGTAAAAATGTGATCATCAAACATTAAACAGCATATAAATTAAATGTTACAGAATTAATGTCGATGCAGGAAGTGAAGCTCTTGGATGTGTTTTTGAAAACTATTGACTTTATCTATGTTTTGATCATCATTCTGATTCTGAATCAGGCATTGTCTTTTATTACTTTCTAAAATTGCTTTTTTTAATGAAACTTGTACATTCATCTGTTGACTTTTTTCTTTCTTTTTTTTGACATTTTGCATGTTCAGATATTCATACAACACAATATTCTTGAGCTCATGGATATTTTATGAAAATGATCAATGCTGGCACCTAAACAAACAAGTGAAAGTGAAACTTTAAAGGATTTAAGATAAGTATGGTGACCCATACTTGGAATTCGTGCTCTGCTTTTA